>NC_057761.1:31277390-31557450 GCF_010389155.1 Erigeron canadensis | reverse complement strand
ACTTGATAAGATTTTGCAATACGTACTCCCAGCCTCTTTCAACTTTATTCTTCCTCTGTCTCCCCTCCACCACCTCAACAGTTCAAATGTGTCGAATGACCATACTGATGGATCCGGTTCTCAGTTGTCCTTTTAGGCCCACAAAGTATTGTACCTCAACAACAACTGCTTGGCACAGGCTTGATTGAAACCTTAACATCAGTAATCCCCTCTATTGTGCCTTCGACCTGTACATCTGACAAGTATGTGCGAGCTTCAGATTCATTTGTCAGTTGATTTGCTCCGGCTCAGCGTTTGTGTAGCAGCTCGAATATCATCAGTTGTGGGTTCAGATGGTTCTACCCAAGTCCTCAGATTTGCATCTCTTGCAAGGCTTTTTGTTTTCTCCCTTTGGACTTGGGTGGATTCATACTTTGGTGACGCCTTCTTTACCTGCTCAGTCCTCTTGAGAATCCCTCAGACCTAATCTCTCTGGCCTTTTCCACCGACACATTCAAACACTTAGCATCCAGTTCAGCCTCATCATCCTGGTAGTGTTGTCCAGTTCAACTTCAAGCATCTCCTTCAGTGCATTGACTATTCTTGGATCTTCTTTGATCTTCTTGTATTCAACAAGTGTCAAGCCAAGGAGTTGAGCATCAGTGATATCAACAAGAGGGGTTGGAAGATTTCTTCTTGATTCGAATTGGTTCACCTTCATTTGTTTCTTCCTTTCCTTGACCAGGTATCCCACTCTTGCTAACTTCTGACTCTCGCTTTCAGTAACTGGAGGCAACAAATCGACATTGCCAGTTTCCAACATTGGTGCATCGGTGGCCGGTTCCATAGATTCATCAGCAATGGCCTTTCCCTTATCAACACTCCCTACCACCACATCATCAAACACCTCAAACCCTGCTCACCAGCCTCAGTACTGGTAGCCACCACAATCTCCTTCCCTTTACTTGAAGTCTTCACAAGAGTGTGAGGGGCATGTACCGACCTTTCCCCTTGGCAGCATCTAGTCCCTGCCTGATGGCTTCAAAATCGGCATGACTAGAGGGCAGGCGATCTAGAGGCTGCCATGATTGCATTGTCTTGCACTCTTTGAAGACTCCACAAAGCATGCGAACTGTCCTCCAAAGATGATTGATCTCTTGAGACTGAGTCATTACATTTCCACTTGTCTGCTCTTGACTCTTTAAAATCTGTTTGAGTATTGAGAGATCATCTGAAGAGAGCCCAGTTGCAGGGACTTCCTTAACACTTTCAGTCACACCCTCCCTTCCTTTGCCAACTTCAGTGGTCAGATCCGATATGGCAGTTGAGTGTTCAGAGACCTTGCTGGCCAGTGTATCCAGACTGCACCTCAACCGATCAATCTCAGATGTAATAGGAGTGAGATCGACCTGGGGCGCTGCAATCTTGGTGATCTCAGACATCACCTTTTCAATCAAATTGTTTTCACTGGCAGCCAAGGTTTCTTCAATCTTGAGACCCACTGAAGAGGCCAACTGGTGCCCAAGCGCAGTCACATCTAGGCCAGGTTTGTTACATAAATCTTGCACCTGCCTTTCAAGATTCTTAATATCAACCTCTGAAGATCTGACAGTACTGTTCAGCAGGTTGGATATTGAAGAGGTGACTCCAGATTGAGTCAGTGCGAACGCCTCCCTTAAAGATGTTGCCAGTTGATTGGAGGATTCCACTAACTCGTTCAGCTTGCCAACACCAAGTCCTCATTGGCAGAGAACTTGTTGATCCCCAGGTCAACCACTTTAATATTTTGCAAGTGATCCTTGTGGTACCTGGAGAGGGACTTGGTGTTCCTATCGAGTGTCTTTTGAATCTCTTCCACCCTCGCGAGAAGGTTCGAGAGATCGGCTTGGAAAGACACGAATTGGCTGTCCAATGACGGAGGAGAAGGTGTCACTGGACCAGCCGAAAAAGCTACAGGTGCAACTGGACGAGGTATGACAATATTTGGTTCTCCAGTTGCAGTAGCATCAGTTGATAGAAGAGGAGGGGTTGTAGAAATGAAGGGAAGAGATTCAATGTGTCGTTCATGCTGAGAATGCTCAGGTGTGAACGACGGCGACGGTGGGGTTAGGATGTGTCTATTTCTAGGCACACCCATAGAAGAAAGTGGTTGGCGAGAGGTGAAAATTGGAGGTATTTCTAAGCTTTGTACAATAGTTGGGGAAACTGAAACATGTGGTTCTTGGGGTTGACCAAGGAGAGAAGGGAGCTGATCAAGTACAGTTGCATCAGCCATCTCCTGGTCAGATTCCGTCTCAGATGAGTCCGAAGACTCAAGCTGAAACACACCCTCATTTATGCCAAGATCCATAAATGTTGGGGGTGGCTGAACAAGTTGTTCAGACTCCTGATGACCAGTTTGAGTTGCCTCAATGGTATCATCAGTTTGAGGATCCGTTGCCGAAGCATCTTCTCCCTGGACAGAGGTGACTGGTGCCTCAACCACAACTGCTCTATCCTCAGTTGCAATATCATCGGCAGCGGCTTCAGAGACCACTATCACAGATTGTGACTGGTCAGGTGCAGCAAGTCCAGATCTTGATCTCCTGCTTTTAGAGGATCTTCTTGCTTTAGGAACTGCCTGGACTCCTGCTTCTGCCACAGTTATACTTCAGTAGACGAACCGGTGGGTCCCTCATTATTTTGAGGCCCGCCCAGTTGCCTTTCTGATTCACCAGATTGTGGTGCATCAGTTTTAGAGAATGCAAAAATCATTCTCGGGGACATCTGGACTTCATCAGAAGTGGACACCAGGTTGTCCAGATTCCTCAACAGTTCTGGCACAGAGAACAAGGATTGCGTGTTGTTGTACTCTTCCCTGCCCAGAATCTGAATGAAACAAAGGGACAGGAATCTTGAAAAGGGAACACAAGGACCCCTGTTGCCCTTCAACTTGAACACCAGGCTTCTGAACAAAATACCTGCAAAGTCCACCCTCAGTCCATTCCAAAGGCAGTAAGCCATCTCTGCCTGAAAGGAGTTTATCTGGTCCAATCCACCAGAACTCCCTCCCAAACTCTCCACCAAGTGAACCATAAAGAACTTCCAGGATGGTGAAAGCCCTTTCATTGTAATAGACCCCTTGGTCTTCAACACATCCCCCTCCACCATCTCCTTATTTCCCATATCAAGGAAGACCTGGCGGAAATTAATATTGGAGGAAATCACCACTGGATTTTCATTTTGTCTCCAGTAATTGAGGTTAAGGGCTTCCCTCAATGTTTCAGTGGTGATGGTACACGGGACTGACCCATCCTTTAGAGAAAAGGAGATGGATGAGCAGTCCTCAGAAAGAGAGGCAGTGTACCAGAATTCACACAAGTAGTCATGAAATAGCTTGTGTGGATTCAAAGAGAAGGCATCGCTGAGGGGAGAAATCCGAAGAAAGGATTGGATTCTCCCTATAAGAGAGTCAGCGGCCTGGAGCCCTTGAAGAGATGCCATTGGATTATTTGGATTTAATTTAATAAGTTTAGAACTTATGGGAGCACCAGTGGCACGAATAACATTTTGTGATGGAATGTACTCAGCAGTGAGTAGATTCACATCACGAGAACGAGATGAAGAAGAAGAAGATTTAGGAGCCATTTGTGAATTTAGATTTAGGGTTTTGGACTTAAAGAAGAAAGAGAGAAAAGGATCTCGAATTGTGAATGATTGAAAGAGTAAATGAAAGAATTTTGAGAGAAGTAAATGAGACGGATATATTGGTGGGGTATATATAGGCAGTAAAATATTGCCAAAATATATACGAAAAGATATTTTAGTCTCCAAAAATTTGAAATAATTTGTAAAAAGTTATTTTCCAAAATTTTGAGAATTCAAAAATATTTAATACTTCCCATCAAGCATTTAATGCTACGACGGCTGGTATTCCCACTCACCCACTAACTTCACCAATACCCATAAAAAGTGCAGTACATTTCAGCAAAAGTCTTGACACGTAAGACATGTCAGGTGACGTTCGTGAGTGCGAGGTTAGCACTCGAGTAACATCACGTGTCACAAGTATCCACCAAGTAAAACACAACGTTATGAAATCTGGCTGACCACCATTTTGAGACAAGACCAAACTAGCAACCAAAAGAAAATTTAGATGCCAGTTTCAACTGATGACCTTCAGTTGCATTTTTCAATAATTTATTTGAAAAATATTTTGAGTCTTTTCCCCCTAAAAATGTGATCCATTTGATCAGTGACTAGTCTTTGAGTACATCAAGGCGTTCAATCTCCAACCAATCAAGGATCACCTGGACCATCCTCAACTGAAGGGCCTCTTCAGTTTAATGAGGATTTAACATACCCAGTTCACTGATGAGATGTTTAAAAGTCTTTTCATCAAGAGGTTTTGTAAAAACATCAGCTAACTGTTTATCAGTGGGGATGAAATGTATTTCAATATCTCCTTTCATAACATGATCACGAATGAAGTGATACCTGATATCAATATGCTTTGTCTTTGAGTGCATCACTGGGTTGTGAGATATAGCAATAGCACTGGTGTTGTCACAAAAGATTGGGGTTCTTGTGAATTTCATGCCATAATCAAGTAACTGGTTTTTGATCCAGAGAATCTGGGCACAGCAACTGGCCGCAGAAATGTATTCTGCCTCAGCAGTAGACATTGAGACTGAAGTCTGCTTCTTACTGGTCCAACTCACCAGTTTTCCCCCTAGGAAATGACATCCACCAGTTGTGGATTTTCTATCAATCTTACAACCTGCATGATCTGAATCTGAATAACCCATTAGATCTAACCCTGAGCCTTTGGGATACCAAAGACCAAGGCTAGGGCACCCTTTCAGGTACCTGAAAATGCGTTTAACAGCATGCAAGTGTGATTCTTTGGATTTGCCTAAAATCTGGCACATAAACATGTTGCAAACATTATATCTGGTCGACTGGCAGTTAGATACATCAGTGAACCAACCATTCCACGATATTCTTTTTGGTCCACTGGTTTGCCATTTGGGTCAGAGTCCAAATTTAATGGAGCTGAAATAGGTGTGGTTTTTGATGGGATTGAATCAAATTTGTATTTTCTCAACAAATCTCTGACATATTTTTCTTGGTTAATAAAAATACCATCCATGGTTTGTTTAATTTGTAAACCTAAGAAAATGTTAATTCACCCATTAAACTCATCTCATATTCTTGAGACATAATTTTTGAAAACCTTTTACACATTCCATCATCAGTTGACCCAAATATAATATCATCAACATAAATTTGTACCAGCAAGATATCACCTTTTTCTTTCAAGATGAACAAGGTATTATCTATTGCACCTCTTTGAAAACCATTTTTGAGAAGATGTTTAGTTAGAGTATCATACCAGGCTCTTGGGGCTTGTCGAAGACCATATAAAGCTTTGTTCAGTCTATATACCCAATGTGGATGCTTTTCATTTATGAAGCCTGGAGTCTGCGTAACATACACTTCTTCTTCCAATGTGCCATTCAGAAACGCACTTTTTACATCCATCTGGAAAACCTTGAATTGCAAGTGAGCAGCATAAGCCAGAAAATTCTGATGGCTTCAAGTCTTGCAACTGGAGCAAAAGTTTCATCGAAATCAACACCTTCTGCTTGACAATAACCCTTGGCAACTAATCTAGCTTTGTTCCTGATAACGTTGCCATCTTCATCCATCTTGTTCCGGTAGACCCACCTCGTTCCAATGGGTTCTCTCTTTAACCCTGGAGGACAAGGAACAAGCTCCCAAACGTTGTTCCTTTCGAACTGGTTGAGTTCTTCTTGCATAGCTTCAACCCAGCTTGGATCTGCCATAGCCTCGTCAATCTTCTTCGGTTCAATCAGTGATAAGAAGGTGACGTTCAAGCATTGATCACTTGTGGCTCTTCTAGTCTGAACCCCACTATCTGGATTGCCAATAATCTGCTCAATGGGATGAGCAGCAGTCCATTTAGTGTATTGACTAGGTTGGTATAATACAACATCAGTGCAAGACACCTGATGATCTCCAACAGATGCAGCAACTGGAGGAGGATCAGTCCAAACTACTTCAACTTCATCATCAGTGTCAACTGAAGAGTTGACATGATTATCTTCAAACAAAGGTATATCTTGAAGAACTGGAGAAGCTTGAACTGGTTCTGATGTTGTTGTGGCACGCACATCAGATCCAATTACCAGTTTTTCAGGTAGGTTAAAACTGATAGAAGGATAAAATGAGGTGTCACACAAGTTCTTCTTTTCCATTACTGGTTCCAAGACTTGATGTCTGGAAACATTTTCTGGTGTACTATCTGATTGATGAACCTGATCAGATACACCAAAATCAACTGGGACAACTGAAGATAAATCAAGGGTTGGTCTTTTGTTGATTGCTTCATTTGATTCATCGAACGTGACATGAATTGTCTCATGTACCTTTTGGAGTCTATAATTATAAACTCTATAGGCTTTTCTAATATTTGAATACCCCACAAAGACACCTTCGTCAGCTTTTGCATCAAATTTTCCCAACTGACTGGAATCGTTTAAAATGTAAACTGGACAACCAAATACATGGAAATATCCAATATTTGGTTTACGATTCCTGAGGACTTCATAGGCAGTCTTCCTGTGTCTCTTGACATAAACTGACCGGTTTTGGGTGTGACATGCAGTTGCCACAGCTTCAGCCCAAAAACAGGTGGGAAGACCAGATTCAGATAACATACTTCTGGCAGCTTCAATCAATGTGCGATTCTTCCTTTCAACCACACCATTTTGTTCTGGAGAACGAGCTGACGAAAAGTTTTGAGAAATGCCAGTGTCAGTGCAAAATGTCTCCAATTCTTTATTCATGAATTCTGTACCGTTATCACTTCGCAACTGACACACTTTCTTGGTATACTTGAGCTCAATTCGCTTGATGAGAGAGATAATTTCACCAGATGCATCACTCTTTGATCTGATAAATATCACCCAACAAAATCTGGTGTATTCATCGACCACAACTAAAGTGTATCTCTTACCAGCTTTAGTTTGAACATTCACTGGACCAAAAAGATCCATATGAAGCATGTGAAGAGGTTCAGTGATGCTGAAATTCTGCCTGGTCTTAAAACTGGCTCTTTTCTTTTTGCCCATTTCACACCCTGGACATGGCTTCTCCTTTTTAAAGGAAAACAAGGGTATCCCATCAACTAGTTGCTTTCTTGACAACTTGTTAATATTTTGAAGTTAAGATGGGATAATCGTTTATGCCACAGCCAGTTGGTGTCCTCATCAGCCTTGACATAGAAACAATGCTCTTTTGGAGCAGGCTCCATGTTCATCATGTACACATTCCCTTTTCTTGGTGCAATCATGACTACCTTCCAATCCTTGTTAAAAACAGTGCCTTGAGCAATATCGAACAGTACCCTATATCCATCATCACAAAGTTGACTGACACTTATCAGGTTATATTTCAAACCATTGACAAATGCAACCTTAGTGAACTGAATCTGCCCATTGTCAACAACACCATATCCCTCAGTTTTCCCACTTCCATCATTACCAAATGTCACCGCTGGTCCATCGCAGACAGTGAATTCTTCCAGCAGGGGCTTACATCCGGTCATAGTCCGGCCAGCTGCGCTGTCCAGATACCAAATATTCTTCTTACGATCGCCCTGCACACCCAAGTAATTGATTAGTTATTTTTGTGAACCCATCTTTTCTTGATGGGTCCACTGGACTTCTTCTGAGAAGTCCCAGGCACTTGACTGGGTGTTGAACTGGATGAGGAAACTGGAGGGTTCTCTCCAGTTTCCGGAGTGAAGACAATTGGTTTTAGTGGAACATTGACCTCCTTTTTCTTTTCAAAGTTTGCTCCTTTTTGAGCAGATTGTTTCATCTTTTGTTTTTGGGAAGGAGTTTTGACATTTTGTTTTACAACTGAAGAGGATGCACCTTCTTCCAAATTCTTAATTCTGGCAGTACAACTTTGTACCTGCCTTGACAAATTTTGGATTTGATTTTCCATTTTTACCAAAATGTTTTTTCTTCAGGCTGCTGGCCTTTGGACTTTGGCTCAGCGGGGGTTTTAGTCTTTAGAGTTGAGGACTCACTTGACTTATGAGGTAAAGGATTGTCACCATATTCCTTTTTAACTGGAGCTTTAGCCTTCTTGGCTCCAGTTTTGACCTCAACAGGGTTGGTCTTAGTGGATTCAGATTTGATTGTGCCAGAGGAATCATAAGGTGTTTCAACTTTAACAGATTCTGGCAATTGGTGAATTGTGGGTAAAACAGCTGCCATCTGAAGATCACCAGATTTCCAGGCAGTTTTTTGAGCATCAATGGTTTTAGAAAAAGCGTCATAATTTTTACCAGATGCTTGAACCCAAGAATTAATAACCATATGTTCTTTTTCAAGATCAAATTTCAGTTTTTGGTTATCTCTTACTAATGCCTCGTTTTTCAAATCTGACTCTTTAAGAGCCAACTGGACACTTTGAAAATCATTTACTTGACTTTTCATGTTGTTTAATTCAACCAAAACTGTTTCTAAATATCTTTCACAGTCAGTTCTCATGGTTTCAACAAATAACAAGTCATCATTCAATGATTCAGCAATATCCAGTTTCAATTCTGAATCAATTTCGATATCATAATCCCTTACCTTCTTTAAAATGATATCAACCCATCTTCCAAATACAACATCATCCTTCACCACTGGTTGTTGACTCTCCAATGCCATGAAACACATATCTCTAATCTCTTCTTCATCATCAGATGAATCATCAGAGAGTTCCCATTTCCCTTCAGTTTGAGCCATCATGCACTTGTTCTTTTCTTTCTCATTATTTTGTTCAAGAGACATGAGAGCAATCTGGGCCTTAAGTTTCTTGTATTTGGCCTTATAATCATCAGTTTTAACAAAGTTTGGGACAATAGGACCAGTTTGGTTGTTCATCTGACTAGATCTGCATTCCTTCATGAAATGGCCTTTCTTACCACATTTATAGCAGGTAAGATTAGCCTTATCCATTGAGATTGAATTGGAAGCATTATTGGACCCATTAAATCGATTAGATTTATGCTTAAACCTATTAAAGGTTTTAGCAATCATGGCAACCAGATCATCATCGTCAGTTTCCTCACAACCATCACTGAGATTAGTGGTTAGGCCAGAGTTCAAAAAGTTGTTTAACATTTCCTTCATAGAATGTGACTGGACATTCTCAGTAGACATTAAAGCAGCACAAGGTTGCCCAGAAAAGTTGGCAGCCTTGGAACTCTGAGCATGGTTTAAAGCATCTTGCTCAGCCAGTAATCTTGCAGCATCATTATCTTCAGTGAATCTGAAGGCTCCATAAAGAGAGGCAAGAGTGTGGCTATGCAAGGTCTTTCCTTGTCTTAAGACAAGAACCATGTGTGCCCATTTGGATGGCAAAACATCACAGAATTTTTCAAGAAGAATATCCTTATCCTTCTCCACTCCCAAGCCTCTAAGTTGATTAATTAGGCCAGTAAATCTGGTATAAGTACCAGTCAAACTTTCATTGGGAAGAGCAAAGAAGGATTCATACTTCTTGTTGAGAGCAACCTTTCTAGTGACAATAGTGTCATTTCCTCCTTCAAACTGGAGAACTAATTCATCCCACATAGATTTTGCACTAGAAAATAGCACAAGGGTAGGAATTAGTTCCTCAGGTATAGCAGAAAGAATCATGTTTTTCAATTTGGTATCAAGATCAACCAATCTACGATCCTCATCTGACCAATGTTCTTCTGATTTCTCCCTGGTGCCTCTTCTCCCAGTGGGATCGAGAAGAGGGCTAACACCACTGGACATGGGTATATATGGTCCATCCTTAAGGATTTTTAACATATACCTCTCTATCCCACCAAAATGCAAGAGCATTCTAGCCTTCCATGTACCAAATGTCTCACCATTCCCATCGAATTTGGGAACAGGAGAGTTGGAGTAATGTACATGAACGTGGTTAGCTCCAGGAGTTGGAGGAGGAGGAGGAGGGTTAGTATTTAAAGGAGTAGTAATATTAGGATTAGATTCATTAGGACCAGAACCATTCTCACCTTCAGCAGCCATCGAAGCAGACCTAGGTTATAGAATTGAAACAATTCAACCTGCCTGCTCTGATACCACTTGTAAGTCCCAACTATTACTAGATGGGTGCTGAAGACACCTCTATGTCGATGGTGAGTGAACTTTGCAACACGATCAATTAATCTGGATGTGACCAGTTTAGATTGATCGTGTACCAGGTTAACTGGAATTAAGTATTAAGGTGACAGAATATTAATACATGCAATAATATAAATGACGAGTATATAAACTGGTGAGACAATATGTAATTTTCAAGTGTATTTTATTTATTACTTGTTTAAATAAAATACAAGGTTGTTGCGGAACCAAGATAATACAAGAATGTAAATATCCTAACAACCCATGAATTACAATTGATCTAAACTTGGAAATTCTCCTAAACAATCGAAACACTTAGAGTTGTGAAATGTTTCTTTTTGCGATTGAGAGAATATTGCACAAGTTCACCAATATTGCAGAATATATGTATTTGCAAAGTTGTTGAAAATGCTTGTGCAAGGACCTCTATTTATAGTCGAAGATTGAGCATGGGGATCTCAACTTCGACGTACAAATATGGTTGACAGCACACAAAAGTATTGTTTAAATAATCCTTTGTGTGTGTTAAATAAAGTAAGACAAAAGGTTACTTTATTCAACCACTCTACATCTTTGTATCTTTATCCAAAGACAATATCATTGTCCGGTTAAAAGGATGTAGAGTAAAAAGGTCCTCCTCGTAATCAGTGTAAAGCTTTGTAAGAGCATTTACACTGGAGGATTCTCCAGTTGATTGATCTGGTAGATTGTCAACTGGGCTTCGCTGCCATTGCCAATCTCTATCTTCCATTTGTTGTCTTTGACTTCAACCGGAAGGTCTTCAGATTCTAGTCTTCTGATCTCAACTGGAGGAAGTCATCAGTTGCTAAACCTGTACAATGCAACTGGACTTCTAATATTTCGGACAATTCCTCATGCTCTCCAGATGTCACTGGAGAGCTCCAGTTTAGCTTAAACTGGACCTAACACTAACCTATGATCATTAGATAACAATTAGGATTGTTTTAATGTTCTTTGATAACAATTAGGTCTCTTGATTTGAGTGACAATTGTAACTTTAAAAAATTAAATATAAATACATTTTGTAACTTTTTAAAAAAAAATTTAAAATCTCCTCGAGTTAATAGCTAAAAATAAATATAAAATAATTATTTAGGACTAAAAAGTGTAAATTGTTGATTGAAAACAAAAAAAATGTAAAGTAATGAGACTTTTTCTATAAATTAGTATAAATATTAATATAATAATATATGTGGATAATGATTATTAGGATTTTTAATCTATAGTTAATCTAAATGATGACATTAGCGAGAATTAATTTGATAAAATTGAGCGATTTAATTGGTTAATAAGTGTTTAGTTCAACTGTCTTATAAACTGTCTTATAATATATACAAAGAAGATACGGCTAGAGTTGAGTTTGTGGGATTTAGTTAGTGAAAGAAGAAACTAATTACATACCATCAAACACATAGGCTTGAATATGTTCCTTCGGGTTGCTAAGTTTATAGTAAGCATCAATTGCCTTATCTGCCAATGCTCTATATTGAACTGACGCAACAACTGTCACCAAATAATTATCCTAAATACACAACAAAAGTTAAGTACATTGATCAAAAGCTTTTTTTTCGAAAAGTACATTGATCAAAAGCTAGAAATCCGAATATTGACCTTAAGTAAAATTAAAGATGTATGTATGTATGTATGTATGTATGTATGTACCTATACCTTTGTCATTGTTTCACAACGAACATCAAGATGTTGCACGCTAAGAGAAACATAACCTGCTAACTCGCTGCCTATGCACCAAGGCATCAAATGACAACCAGGAGTTAGGACGTTTTCGAATTCCCCAAATGTTTCTTTTATTCCTAAGGTTGATTCCTCCACTTGAATACATCCTAAAGCATTTCCCATTCTAAATTCATACGCACAAAAAGTACTTAGTCGTCAAAGTTTTGTATCTATTTCAATATTGTTAGGAAACATGCCAAAAAATTTACATATTCGTGAACATAAAAAATTTCAGATCCGATACTCTACTAATGAGGGTCTGGTTTGTGAAAATATTAGGAAAACATGCACTAAATGATTTTCTACTCTGACTTGATCTACGAATGGTAAAGGGCCCCGTATATGTAGGATCCAATTCCGAGTGGATCGAGAGGGAAACTTAGATGGGCCTAACTATGCGTAGTATGGAAATGGTATAGGCCCCGTGTATGTAGGATCCAACTCCAAAATACTAAGAGGTGCTTGGGTTAGCTTAATTGTAGATGAGCTTATATAATCAAAGATGTGATGTAATGCAAAGATGTGATGACAGGGACAGATATGGATGATAATGACTACGTCAAATGGTGTAAGTAATTGATATAAAAATACTCGATTTAAAATGGGTAGCTAGTAAAGATATTTTATAATATAAAGCAATAATTTAATATTAAGGGTTGCTGGTTATTTAATCTATTGGAGTTAGTTTAGTCAATTCGCATGTTTCATTTTTAGTAACTTTCAACAAGGAGCTATAATTATATAGAGTAGTATAACTATAAAAGTATAAATTTGTTTATTTAATGTGTTTATGGATGAGCTATCCCTTATTGTAAAGATACATTGTAGGCTAAGGAATCAAACCCAAAACCGGCTAAGGGAAGCAAACCCAAGACTTAACCAACTCTTTTGATGAAATAATAAAATGAAGGATTGTTTGTTTTTTTTCTTTATAATATAATATTTACTAGTGCTTAGACTCGCACGATGCACTTGCAGTCGTAAGCAATTTTTCAAACTTTATTCTTTAAGCAATTAGAAAACATAATTGTGTAAACGAATAAGACCATAACTAAGAAAATAATTACAATAACGTCGATTACAGATTCATATGAACATAATCTACCAATATATATATATAACAAGGTGATAACTTCATTCCTAAACAAACAAGAACCTTCGGATGGATTTCATCTTTGATTTAGAGTCATTAGATCAAATTTAATTATTTTATCTTTCTTAAATGACAATATTAATACTTATACTTTTATGATTATACAAAAAATACCTCTTTAAATTTAATTTACACTTTTTGATTTTCCATCATAAATTTACACTTTTTACCCAATAATTTTAATCAAGAAATCAAAAATAATAGTTAACATATATATATATATATATATATACCCTTTTAACTTTAATTTACACTTTTTTGGTTTTCCATCACAAATTTACACCTTTTATCCAATAATTTTAATCAAGAAATCAAAAATAGTAGCTAATATTTATATATCTAATAGAATAATTGTTAATATTATTATTTTAATATATTATTATATTATATATAATTAATGACATTTTAAATTTTTATAATATCATAAGTTGACAAATTTTAACCAGGTACGAATTAAAGCACTAGAAAACATGAAGTTTCATTAGTCGTCGATTAAATTCCTCTTTACAGTGACCAGACACTTTTGTAATAAACCTTAGTCATTGTTTCTCATATATATTTATGTGTTATTTAACCACACTTTTGAAAAAAGGGATACATTATCTATCAGAGGTCTCGCTAATGAAAATTTTTCTTTTTTTTGGATAACTTCTATTCATCCGGATATGTCTGCATTGTCACTGCACTTAGTGTTTTAATGTTTTGCTCGAATAGTTTAGTTATACACTAAAATTTCTAAGCAATTTAATTGTCAATCTATATATTCCAATAAAATAATAGTCAGCATATTTTAATTGAAATATTTGAG
Organism: Erigeron canadensis; assembly: GCF_010389155.1. NCBI lineage: Eukaryota > Viridiplantae > Streptophyta > Magnoliopsida > Asterales > Asteraceae > Erigeron > Erigeron canadensis. Next base: position 31,543,571 of record NC_057761.1, on the reverse strand, counting down.
ATATGTTTCATTTAAAATATATAGATCAACTTTCTATAAAAATAGTAAGCTACTCCCTCCGTCCCATCAAAAGTGTTCACTTTTGAATTTTTAAAGTCTTTGTCTCGCAACTTTGACCTTAAATATTTTTATTTACAATGTATAATATTTGATGAAAGTTATATGAGTTGATAGAGATTTCAATATGTTTTCATTGAGTATAACTTATCAAATATCATATAATGCAATAAAAAATATTTGTAGTCAAAGATACAAAAGAAAGACTTTGATAAAATAAAAGTGGACACTTTTAATGGGATGGAGGGAGTATATTTTAAACCATGAAAAAGCAAAATTGAATATTAATAATGTTGTAACACCCTGTATCTACAATATTATATATATATATATATATATATAATGTCTGGTTTAGTCAAATTATCAACGGTAGTGTTTAGAAGGCCGAGTTTAGCTTAGGTGAGTGACAACTTTGAGAACATCAACTTTTAACATTGATCTGCAATTTTGGAGCATGTGGTGACAGAGAAGTTGCACTCTATTAAACAAAATAAAATAAATTATCGAAATTAATGATATATAATTTAGCTTGTAAATATGCGTGACTATTGTGATTAATATTATAAAAGAATTTGAAAAAAAATATAACTTTTTATATACAACTATATCATCAATGTACTGTACATTCACCCAAACAAAAAAAAAAACTTCCAACCTGTTTTTTTTTTCCTATTCTATTAAAAATCAAAACAACTTAAAAATTTTGTTCTATCAATAGAGAGGTTTATCTCAAGACTATTGTTTCCAACCAAGTGATGTACTACTTTAAAGAAGAGACTTATGACAACAAAGTCAACGTTTGTATGTATTCTTTATTTATTAATATTTTGCAGGAACAAAATTACAAATATACCCTTAAAAAAGTTTACATTGTACAAAAATTAGAGTCGGACTACATCCATGGTTATATTTCATAAATTTTGCAAACTTATTATACAATAAAATCTAAAATCAATACTAATGCGTTGTCTATAATGGATTCTAACTCGGCAATTCAAAATATTTATGATATATTATTTTTCTTTATTTCGATTGATAAATATCACAATTTCATTTTTTTTGTGTGGAAGGGGTAAGGGAGGAGGGGGAGGGGGGGTCGAACTCGGAAAATGAAATGTAATGGATCTACTAGAAGATAATTGTCAGGTTAAAAAATTAGTGGTTTAGGTTTTGATGGTCTAGATACTCTTAATTTAGCATTGATATATACAAATTGATATATGACATGTGGTTCAAAATCTGAATTATGTTAGGTTTAAAATCATCAATGTCATTCATGGTTCTGAGAGTCTGCGTTCTTGTATAAAACAAATGGTAATAATATATGGGCAAATATATGTTCCTCATTCTCTAAGGCACACTCAATTGCTAGCCCCCTTAAGATGTTATTAAAAAACAGTTGGGAGTGAAAATAAGACAAGATTCACCAAGTTGGAGTGGGACTCCATCCAAGGTTATATTTCAAAAATTTTGCAAAGTTATTATAGAATAAAATCTAAACTCAATACTAATGCGTTGTCTATGATATATTCTAACTCAATAATTCAAAGTATTTAGGATATATTATTTTTCTCTCTTTCGATTGATAAAGATCACAACTCCATTTTTTTGGTGGAAGGGGTAAGGGAGGAGGGGGGGGGGTCGAACTCGGAAAAGGTAATGGATCTACTAGAAGGCAATTGTCAGGTAAAAAAGTGGGTGGTTTAGGTTTTGGTGGTCTGGACACTCTCAATTTATCATTGATATGTACAAATGAATATGACATGTGGTTTAAAATCTGAATTACGTGAGGTTTAAAATCATCAATGTGATTCGATGTTCTGAGTTTGCGTTCCCGTGTAAACAAATGGTAATAATATATGGAAAAATATATGTTCTTCATTCTCTGAGACATACCCGATTGCTAGCCCCTTTAGGATGTTATTAAAGAACAGTTGGGAGTGAAAATAAAACAAGATTTTGGAATGTTCATTGGCTTGATGGTGGCAATCATGCAACTCGGTTTAGAAGATTGTATGCCTTGGCACCATATAAAGAATGTGTCATGTGTGATATTTTTTATGATTTGAAATGAAACTTCGAATGACATTGAGATATTTGTGATGACATGGATAAGCAATAACTTTTGGCATTGAATAATTTATTTAATCAGTAAGACTTAATGAACAACACAATAAGTGTTTGTGAAATTATCAAGGTAAAAAAAAATGTTAATAAAGTGAAATTTAATATTTTAATTTGTTAACTATTAATTAAGAAAATAATATTTTACATATATATATATACGTATAAAAATATATTTACTCGCGTATTACGCGGAACAATAATCTAGTATTACCATATAACTAAACATAAAAAAGCCACAAATTACATAATTAATAATTAAATTCAAAACTTCACTTCATGCTTGATTTCTTCCGTTTCATTGAATTGGCTACATCTTTCGGTGAAATTTAATCAACTTATTGTATACCAGAAACATTATTGCAAGAAGATGTTGGATTATCAGATCCATTCCCAACTGCATAAATCTCTCCTTGTGGAATAAAAATTGGCTTAGATATGGGAGACGGATTATGTTGATTCAACATGGTACCATATATGGTACGGGAAAATATAATAGGATGAAACTCATCATACGTCACACAAAATTTAATTTGTTAAAAAATTAGTGATCTAATATAATAAAATTTACCATTACTATCACCAATAACAAATAGAATTCTACCGATCAATTCAGAAACCAAGTTGTTGATTAAAGATGGAACCCAATTAGAAATACCAACATCGAAAAGAGACTTATACTTTGGAATCGGTATGTTAGAAGTAAAACTTTCTTTAGGCCATGAATTAAGGTTTCCTCTTGATAATGTTCGAGCAACGGAATGAATATCAATACTACAATGTGTTTCATTATCTGACAATCCAAAATATTTATTAATGATATTTGGCGAGAATTCATAAAAGTGACCCCTTACAAAAACACGATGTAACATAGGAGACGTATGATCAGTTATGCTAAGTCGTAAATTAGAATAAAATTCATGAATAGCTTTAGTTGTGAATGCAGATAGATTGGTGACAGTAGATAGAACATAGTAGGCTGTTAATATTAATTAATTTGATGCATTAAAATTTGTATTTTTTCTTACGAAAATTTAGAGGGCGGTTATTGATATTTAAAAAACTACTTTTTATATGCATGTAATAAGTTGTTAATGACAACCCTTAAGGCTGTCATTATCCTTTTCCTTTATAAAATTAGCTTTTTGGTTTACAATGGACATAAAATATAACTATACGCAATTGCTATTGTAATTTGTAAATGTAGGTTGATTCCAGTTATCCAGAACATAAGTACAAATATTTTTTATATAATTATTTTTATAAAAAACCTTTGAAACTCATAGTTATTTATTTAAACAAATTGTAGTTATAGTATATAATTTTACCCAATTAGTTAATTAATTTTTATTTTTAGCCATCAACTTGAGAAAAGTTTTTAAAAATTTTTAATCATTTAACTAATTAAAAAGATTAAAAAATATGAAATACTGTCTACAAAAGATTATTTCAAAAGTTGAAATACAATATATGTATTCAATGTTATAGAAGTATATTCTTTTAATTTTTTTTTACTTACATATTTTATATTTAAATTTATATATTTAATAATTTATCTAATCTTTAAAATGATATAAACAATCCATGTAATCACATATGAAGATTTTCTCAAATTTTTAGTTTTATTTCTTTCTTAACTTTTTATTATATAAATAAATATAGATATACACATATAAATATTAATGTCGACTGTATGACTAAAGATAAATATTAACTTATTAGAAAATAATATAAATTGATACCTGTCAATGTCGTAAATTTTATTTAATGTATAAATTTGTTTATTTAATGTGTTTATGGATGAGCTATCCCTTATTATAAAGATACATTGTAGGCTAGGGAATCAAACCCAAGACCGGCTAAGGGAATCAAACCCAAGACTTAACCAACTCTTCTGATAAAATAATAAAATGAAGGATTGTTTTTTTTTTTCCTTTATAATATAAGATTTATATTTGCTAATGTAATACTTTTTTTCTATAAAGTAAAAAAAAAAAAAACATTTTTCTTTAATAAACTTGCACATGCATGATGCATACCACTCTTCGGTAAACACTTTTAATTTGCTATCCTATTTCACAAATACCGTTAATTATCAATTTCAACGGGTACTATGTTATCATATTCTTACAATTGTTTGTTTTGAAATTAAAATTGTCTTGATAGGAATGAAGGATATAGAAGTACGAGCCTAATACGAGCCTATAGAACAGATCATGTTTATGTTTTGTTGCCATTGCATCACGAGTGCCCATCTAGTATCTTATATATAAAGCATTTTGAGCATTTTGAGATTTTTATATTTAGAATATTATAAAATTCAAATTTTGAAATTTTCATATTACCATATAAGTTTTTTTTTTTTGAAAATTAACTTTTATTAATCACACGACCTACACCACCACAAAGTGATGAGGCAAACTGTACAGTCAATTACAACAAAGCAAAGTTACACCAATTTTCCCAACTAGTCATATAATGTTTTCCTCTATTTCTATACGAAAGAAACCCAATCGATCTAATGTCTTAAAGTATTTTTTCCGTGTTAATAACACCATTGTTAAATCTTACTTCGTTTCGAGCCTTCCATATATACCAACACGAAACAAACACAATACCTTTTATGATTTCCTTCTCTTCTATACCAAAGAAACACAATACCATATAAGTATTTACCAACAGAATAAAGCATGATTGAAGAAGCTTATGATTGACACGTGAGGTATTTTTAAAGCCAGATGTGTCTTTTTAATTCTATATTCAATAATCATATATATTTTGGCTATGTAAAACTCAATTTAATTTATAATGTATGATTTCAGAAATTTTTCAATAAATAACCATGCATTAAATGCGTCCCATTAAAACATAATCTTTACTATTTTATAAAACAAAAGCCTATTTCTATTTTTAAAAAGTTCTGCCTTTGAAATTCCGAAAGTGTCCTTAGACATTTTATGTTTTTAATGAATTAATTTACACTTCAACTCTTATAATCTAAAATATTTTCACTATCACCTTTACATCAATCTACAATCCTACATCATTTGACACCGCTACCACCACCAATAATACCATCACCGACAACACAAAACCGCTATCCCCGCTAACGCCGCCGCATTGCGCGGGTACCATTCTCGTTATTTTCTAACGTCAATGTCAATCAAGAGTAGTTTTGGTGGTACTTATTAAATCACAACGATAAATCAAAAAATCCATAACCAATCCAAAGAACCAAACATAAATAAAGCCTCAACTACATAATATAAATAGTCTAAAAGAAATTAAAAATTATTTCACTCTTGTTTTAGATGTCAAATTCTGGTTCCCCCATTTTGTAAAATGCGAAGAGATTGTAATTTGAAAAGATGTAAAATGGTACTAAAAGAGTAAAAGTAAACCCGGCCCCTCATTCATTTTAAATAGTTGGCCTCTTAATTACTACAGCATTGTGGGTGATGTTAACTCGAATCACCGCATGCATCTCTTCGGATCTGGGCTACGACATCCTTGAGAGCCCCTGCAGGTCCATGTCGGATTAACTTATCAGACATCGATTTAGGTGATGCACCGACGGTGTCAAAGTAGTGAGTTAGCAAGATCATGTCCATCACATCTTTGGCTGATATTCCAGGGTTGTGAGAGCAGAATTCCATCATACTTTCCTTTAGCCCATCGATAACGGCTTGATGTTGAGATGCCGTTGCCAGTCCAGAACTGTATTTGGAGTATGATTCATCAGCAGCTCGGATTCTTTGCGCACTTTTCTCTGCTTCAGCCTTCTCAGTAGCAAGCATCCTCGATAATTTACCTGACTTGAAATTAAAAACAAACTATCTAATTCTGCTATAACTTAATCATTGAGATAAACAATATGTATAATTGATATAATAGATTGATGCCTACCAGCACACATCTTGTTCATGTATTCCTTAACAAGTTCATCGGGTTGAATATCGACTATGAGTGTTTGGACTATCTCGTACCCATACATAGGTATGGTCTAATTAACAGCCACCAAAACAAATGACGATTAATCAACAACTACTCGTGTATGCATAACCCCGGTGATAATAATTGATTGTTTAGATCGAGCATATTGATTAAGCTTTACCTTTTCAAGTTTATCCGCCACTCTTTTTGCTATATCCTTTTTTTGCTTAAACACCGAGCATAGTTCTAACTTCGGAACCATGGACCTGATCACTAGAATATCATAAAGATCAAACAGAAACTAGATCATTTTATAAGTACTTGTATACAACTAAAAGTTAAACAATGCTTTGTGTTTTTTAATCAAAAATATCTAACATTCGGTCGGTATGTGACATCAGGGAAAACCTCACCGTATAATGGTGAAGCCTTGCACGTACTCTAGACAACAAGATGTTGACCATGGGCCGTTACAAGTATTCGAAGGAAAAAACCCCAAGACTTGTCATCCCTAAGGATCGAACTCAAGACCTTGGGTGCCTACTTTTAATACTGATGACGACTTTTGATTAAGATTTTTACTTATTATTTTCATTATTGTTAACGCTGTCAATTTCTAAACGAAAACTCACATATAATCAATGTCTAGATTTAAACTTCTTTGCCTTGAATTAAGGTTAAGTTGCAACGTTTATCCCAATCAAAATTTCGTGTTACTTCAATTTGCAGGGATGAAATACTTCATTAATTGCAAATCCAATTGATTATACAACAAAAGATTTCGTATGCATATTGTAAAATCTAACTAGATTAAGATCCCAGTTAACCCGGACACCTTAATAGAGATGGATATTAAGGTTGATGAGATGGAGAATGGTAACCTTAGTGTATGTTGCACATGGAACATCAAGCTGCTGCACACGAAGAGAAACGTACCCTGCTAACCTGCTGCCTATGCACCATGGAATGAAATGCAACCCAGGGGTAAGGACGACGACGTTCTCGTATTCCCCAAATGTTGTTTCTTTTATACCTAAGGTTGATTGCTGGACTTGAATGCATCCGAAAACATTTCCCATTCTGTATCAAATAACATATATAGTTAATTAGATGAGCCTATATATATAGGCAAAATAATATATATAGCCTAGCTATAGATAAATACGTTGGAATTGGTAGCCCGGCCCCAGATTTTAGGATCCAATCTCATCAAAACGTTATTGTTGGCGTTGATCAAGTCTATACTCTTATTAACATAAAGGAAACTTGCCACTAAAAATAGTAATAACTAAAGTCTTTAGTAAAGATCCACCGCCAACGATGTATTCATTCTACTATATACATAAATCGTCTCATGAAAATGCTCACAAGCATTACTTGAAGATAACGTGCTTGTTTATACACGTATCTCTTGACGTGTATATTCATGTGTCTAAACTTGATATTTTTAATTAAAGTAGGCATTTGTTAAACTTAAAACTTAAAACCTCAACAGTGCAAAACTTAAAACCCTTTTTCAAAACCATGAGCAACTACAGTGACAGAGGCAGCAATTTTTTTATGAGTGTGCAATTTTCTAAGTTGTTTGTCATACTTAGAGTTGTATCCAAAAATGTAAAAAAAATGGGCCCTAACTCGAGAATAGAAAATGGAACCTCAAAAGAATTTGTTCCCCGCAGTGTAACACTCATATTAAAAAATACTGGTTCTTTTTAATAAATAAAGATCACGCGTGTCGGACAAGTTCTTATCAAATGAAAACGTATTCAATTATAATGCAAGAAACCCCACAAATATACTTTTTAGGAAATAATTAGCTTGTATGCATATCTTTCCAACATAACTATTATGATTAATTAGTTGTTTGTAATATATATATCTATAACTCTTATAAAACAATAGTTAACCAAACATTTTAAAGCCCTCTTGCAATCTAAAACTAATTTGAAAAATTGCCACATAAGATTTTATCCTACGTGTCAACTCCATATTTTTCTTTAAATAAACTATATATTTAGAAAACAAATGAACCTATATATGTTAAAATAAATATATATATTGTAAAAATCCAAGCTCTTCTTATTAGATAAAATGATATCTTCTCTTTAGTTTAAAAAATCACGTCTATACCTAATGATATTTCATTATCTTTTTTATTCAACATTTATACGAGGTTCCTTTCGTTTTTTTATTGGTGATTATATGAAAGTTTGCCCAGGTCGTTGGTTAGTTGAAACTCTCATCGCATTAATCATTAGCGGCAATATTTAAAGTTTATAAGTTTTTTAATCACCACTAAATTATATTCATCTTATATGAGTTAAGAGCTTTGTCTAATATCATAACTTTCGGAAATAGTTATATTAATTCTTTCGTTCATATCACCATGGAAATTATGTACAACTTTTGGTTTAATTCTTTTTTCATTTTTTGAATTTTATGATAATGGTTAATATAATCTCTTTTTTCTTTTGTTTTTTAACAATACAATTTTTCATTGTGATGATGAGAAAAATATTATGATGGTAGATGAATAATTAGTTCAAAACAAGTGTATATAACAATTAGTTTAATGATTGGATAATGAATACGTTATTGCTAATTTAATTAAGTGAAACTAAATAGATTGTTCGTCCATATGTTTTTTTTACGATCATTATTGATCCATTCCATTAACTCATTTGTTCACATATTAAGCGTTTCATTAAATATTTTTTTAAGCAAGTTTAACTCAAATCTCACTTTATTGAGCACCTTTTTAAAGCAGCTGCACATCGTGCGGGTAAAAAAATCCTAGTATATATATATAAGGTTGTCCGACACCTAAGCTTAGGTGTGAAACCTCTCACATACTAATATTTTATTATTTCTTGTTTAATGAATAAATGCATGGGCCCCCATGATTTTTATGGATTAAAAAAAAAACCAATATGTGAGTGTTCCACATCTAAGATTAGATACCCGATCGACAACCTTATATTCTCATCCCCATATATGTATGTATGTATGTATGTATGTATGTATGTATGTATATCATTGAAAGAAAATAGTTTTCCCACAAAGAGCTACACTATTAAAGTATTACACATTACATATCCAAACAGAGAAAGCTTTTTCTTAAACTTTCTTCATTCTTTATAATAAAAATCAAAACAAGTTTTTTATTCTCCCAGTGAAGAAATGTATCTCAAAATTAATACTTTGATGATCAATGACTTTTAAATAATTAGCTTATGATAACGAATGTAACATTTGTATTTACTTCCTACTTATTTTTTCTTACTTTTAGATTAAAAAATTACAAATATATCATTCAAATTGTAAAAAATTAAATTGTACTAAAATTAGAGTATGAGCAGCTGACCTGACCCCACTTCCCCCATGCTACCTCCGTCCTTGAGCAACTAGTTGACCCTACATAGCATAGAATAATTCATGTTAGCAAGATTTTAGCATGTTAACAACCCTTTAGAATTTCTTCTCAAACTTCAAAACATTAAATCAAACAGTCTTATTCTTGGGGTATAGTTTCAAAAGTAGATAAACAAGGAACCTAGGTGTTTAAAAAAAAAAAGATAAACAAGGAACCCCACACTACGATCTTCCCCCGCCTTACAAGAAAAATCATCGCAAACCACCGTCGCACCACCCTAAAATTTTATCAACCCATCACCCGAAAATCGTGATGTCTTCTCTCCCTCGCTTAATTCGAGCACAATAACCATCACAATATCCGACTAAGACATTACCACTCCATCGATTAGGGAAAAAATGTCCATCATAACAACCGCTAAGGATCTCGACACGTTTTATATTCTGGAGTCCATTCTGAAAGTGACAAACCTCCCACGCCAATACCAATCTCTCTAATGTTGGTGGCATCATCTTCTTCATTTTCCATGCATCGGCCCTCACCATTTCCCTTCTCCAACATCAAGCTTATTTCTTTCAATAATGGTTTTCACACTTTAGGATATGAAACCTATTGATAAGATGTTTAATTGCATCCGAGTCTCACTTATTAAATTTACGAGGATGATTATTGGAGAGGGTGTTTTGGAAAGTTTTGAGTTACCCAAATTAGTGTAGCTTAAAAAATAAGAGTAAGAATTTACCAATAAAATAAATAAATAAAATTCCAGTTGACTAAAAGTGATTCATAAAGTGTCACAAAGGAAAATTTTCCAATACTAAAATACTAAATTCGCAAATATAAGTTAGAGTTAAATGTAAGATTGGATTTATGGTTTGTCTATTTTACCAATGGAAGTCCTTTTTCCACTAGCGACGAAGGTCTTTATTATATTCAAAAAATTTTGTAATGAGATTTGTCTTTTTTTTAACAGAACTATTAATGGGTGTCGTCAAGTCTATACGCGACCATCACTTGCAGGGGCAGTATCGTCTTTTCACAAAAACACAAAAAGAGACCAATCTTGTAATTAACTCTTAATAATTCATACCATCATCTATCTTTATATTCTTTATCTTTATTCATATATTAAAAGAATACCGATCTAACCACTTATATTAGTCAATAAAAAAATTTATTTGACCGCTGAAATAAATTTTGCATGTATCATAATTGAAATATTTAACTGCAAGATTGATATTTGTGGTTTGTTTATTTTGAAGAAATTTCCTTTTTCGAGTTCAGTAACAATGAGGATCTCTCATTATGATAGAAAAACAAGGACAATTCTTGCAAATAACTTTATAATTTATAACCTTATTGGTTTATTTATATACTAATCTTAATACTCGTACGATGTACGGATCTACTAATACATGTATATATCATACAATTTTTTTTAAGAAAGTTTAATTTTAATTATAATTTATTCAATATATTTTTTGACGATGAAAACCTAATCAAAGATGTATAGTAATAATATGATTATTATTTTTGTTGTTAATAATGTTATGAACCTAAAAGTCATGATAGTGAAATATGGTGAAATATGGATCCATTAGTTTTAAAGTTTTGCAATTCTCTTTTCGGCTAGATTAAAGTATTAAACTTTACAATTTATGACCTTATTGACTTATTTATATATGTCACAAAATATAGAGGGCTATATATGTATATATATCCTAAGTAATACTAACATAACACAAACGCACACAGATATCGTCTTTCTCAAGAAAACCCTCGATTCATCTTTACAATCGCCTCTCACGACTCACTGTAATTTCTTCTTCAATATTCAATCATGGTGCTCGAGGTATTTTATTTTTTTTTAATTCTTTCAATCGCATTAACCCCTTTTAATTATATATTTTTAGGGTATTTAATTAAATTATTTGATTATAAAATCAGGCAACGATGATCTGTATCGATAATTCTGAATGGATGCGTAATGGAGATTATTCACCTACTAGATTTCAAGCTCAAGCTGATGCTGTTAATCTTATTTGTGGTGCTAAAACCCAGGTATCATCTATATCTATATATATATATACAGTTATTTATATATACACATATAAATACAGATATATTTGTACTTTTTATGTATATTTTGGGGTTTTTTGAATTGGGTTTTGCTTAATTTGTGTTTAAAGATTATAAAGTTGTGATCTTTGCGTTTGAATAGGTTTTTTTTGATATATTTTTCAGATTTTTTTTTTAGGATTAATTGTGCTTTAGGTTTAGTTTAGGTGAATTTGTTGGGGTTCAAAATAGGTGGGTGTTGAGGCCTGAGGGTCCATGGTGATATGTGGCTTAGTAATGGTGTACTTGCGCAAGGTGTTGATGGTAGCCGAAACGTGAGGGTTTTGTTTATATGCTTTTTTATGGTGTGTTTGAATACGGTAAGAGTGGGTAAGAGAGTATTTGGTTATAGGTGACTGAGAGTTAGTTGAGTGAGAATTTTGAAGGAATGATTTACGGGCTGAGATTTTTCCTCCTTGTTTTTAAGACCAACAAGAAGTCGACATTTGGGGTTATGTATGATGAGAAACTAAAATGGTGTTGTTTCTTGTTTGTTATGCAGTCTAATCCGGAGAATACTGTGGGAGTGTTGACAATGTCTGGAAAAGGCGTTCGTGTTATCGTCACTCCTACTAGTGATCTTGGAAAGATCCTTGCTTGCATGCATGGTTAGTTTCTTTAATAGCTTACAAAGTATAATCTTTTTATTGGCTAAAGACCATGTAGTGCTGAATTCATACTTTGGTTACTCAGGGTTAGAAATAGGCGGTGAGATGAACATGGCTGCTGGGATCCAGGTTGCTCAGTTGGCTTTGAAACATCGACAAAACAAAAAGCAGCAACAGAGGATTATTGTGTTTGCTGGAGGGTATGTATAGCACCTTTATCTGTTGCAGTTTTTAGTATCTTCTGATTTCTTTGCTCTAAATATCTGTTTTTTTTATTGTTTTTCCAGCCCTGTAAAGTATGATAAGAAAGTTTTGGAGATGATTGGAAAGAAGTTAAAAAAGAATAGTGTCGCTCTTGATGTTGTGAACTTTGGTGAGGAGGATGAAGAAAAGAAGGAAAAGCTTGAGGCCCTTGTTGCTGCTGTTAATAATAATGATAGCAGCCACATTGTTCATGTCCCGGCCGGATCTAATGCCCTTTCCGATGTCCTATTGAGGTTTATTATATATAATTGTTTTCTTGCATACAAGTTCATTACCTGTTATTGTTTTCCCTAATATTCTAAATATTTCCCGTCATCAGTACTCCTATCTTCACTGGTGATGGAGAAGGTGGAAGCGGTTTCGCAGCAGCAGCTGCTGCCGCCGCAGCTGGGGGTGTATCTGGTTATGATTTTGGTGTGGATCCAAATCTCGATCCGGAACTTGCACTTGCTCTTCGTGTGTCGATGGAAGAGGAGAGAGCAAGGCAAGAAGCTGCTGCAAAGAAGGCTGCAGATGAGTCTTCTAAGCAAGGAGGGGAATCTACATCACAAGATGCAACTATGTCTGAAAATGCTGGCACTTCAGCTTCCGAATCTGAAAATAAAAAGGATGATCTAATGGTTAGTTTCATTTTATTTTTCCTTTATTGTGCTAGTAGTTATCTATCTTCAAGAATCCAATTGTTGGTTTGATGTTTTCTTTCTGATGCACTGCATATTAGCATTTGGTCTGCAATATAGTGATTTGATAGTTCTATAAGACCACTAATCCTCATTTTTCCTCTTATTTTGCCCAACTTACAGTTTTTAACAACTTGCTCACATCGTTCATTTGCATGACTAATAAGTTTGACACATAAATTATATGATTAGTACTAATTATCTTGTTTGTAGCTATTAGCTGTTTATGCATTTCACGTGGTTATCTTTATTGTTTCTTATTTTTGCCAACTTGATTGCATCCACTTTCTCCTTTGTCCATGATTTCTTGTACTACTTTTTTGTGTTACTTCTCATTTATCTTGCTTGTGTCACCGCTCTTGTTTCGGTAGTTTATACTTATCTTTGCTTTTTACACCGTCACAATGTTTTAATAGATTGTAGTGTTCCTTCTTATTGACCTTCTGTCTCATTTTAATTCGGATACCAAGTGTCTTCAATGTCATACTTGTTTTTTTCTTTTGCATATATTGATCTTGCCTAGGCCTTGTGAGGACGGTCATGCTCATGATGTTGTTGCCAAGACTTTTAGTCGTAGTTTGTCTCGTTTGAAACAGGTTTCTTGTATTGTAACTATTTGATTGAACATAATTGCTGTCAGGTAATGGAAATGTTAGAACTTTAATGTGCATGCGGAGCCTGATTACCACTAAATAGAACAACTTAAAGAGAAGACAACATAAAGCATGTAGTCATCTATATATTTAATTACCATGTGCAACTTCAGTTCTCCCGAGTTTATTATTCTTTATAAATAGTCACTTCAGCAAACCTTCCTTGAGACCCAATAGTACTGGCATTGTATATTCGTATAGCATTCTTTGTTTTTTCATTTCTTGTCTCATAAAATGCTGCATCTAATTGGTTCCATTCTTTGTGTAAGAATCAAATCCTGACAGCACATGCATTTCAAAATAATGTTACATTTTATATTCTCTTGGTTCATTTGAGAATTTACAACTGGCTTTGTGCCTTTGTGTATATTTACTGTTTCTAGTTCTTTTATCAACTTTTTTTGGTTATATTGTGGACTGTATTATTAGTACATTGAGCCTTCATGTTCTTACCAGGATGATGAGAATGCCCTGCTTCAGCAGGCTCTTGCCATGTCAATGGATGATCCTGCCGCTACTGTTACGACCAGGGACACTGATATGTCAGAAGCAGCCGCGGATGATCAAGACTTGGCACTTGGTAACATATGTCCTTGACATTTTTTGAGTTCATCTATATAACTGCTGTTACTTTGGTAGTACTTGCTCAGTTGGAAAATTTTGACCTCATATGCCTACCATTAGATTTGGACTTTTAGGAAGTTTTGAGTTGCAGCTCTCCAGATGATATGTGTTCTGTTGAAGCTCTGTATCTTAATTAGAACTTGAATGCTGATCTGAAATTTGTAATGCTGGAAAAATATCTATTAAGAAGAATTTATGAATGTTAGGAAAGATATGCAAAAGCAGGATATCATATATTAGATGAGTTATGAGTAAGTTTTTTATAAGATCTATAAGTAAAGTATTGACTCTTAGATAAGAAGCTATTAAGAATATAGAATCTAGATATGCTGCCTGTATATGAGGTTAGTGGTAAAAGATCTGAGCTTTTGGTTAAAGACATCAATGAGGTTATAGGAGAAGGTTCATTTATTATTTGTTCTGTTGTACAAACAATACAAACAGCTGTTGTAGCTTTAATTCTTATGCTAATTGGATCGAGTCGCTATACAATCTTTTTCTGGTTTCACTAGACTATCAAACTTCTATTCAATATTTGTCACTGAATGAATCGGATGCATGTGCTTTAATTTGCAGCTCTACAATTGTCTGTTCAAGAAGAGGCAAAAGACCAATCAGGACAGGCAGATATGGGCAAGCTGTTGGCAGATCAATCGTTTGTGTCGTCAATTCTTGCTTCAGTATGTCTAACTTCATCATCATTGAGCTTTTTATCTTATTGTCTATTGCTGACTTGACTTGTGCCAAAACTAGGGATAATACTAAATGTAGAGAAAAAGAAATGAAACTTATATCGTTATAATGTTTGTTTTGCAGCTCCCAGGAGTTGACCCTAATGACCCTTCAGTAAAAGATTTGCTTGCATCAATGCAAAATCAGCCTGAGGTAAGTTTAGTTGTCATCTGCAAGAATATATATTTCATTAAATAATAGGTTAAAATTAAATTATCTTTTCCTAGAATGACCCCTATAAAATTTTTCTAAAGGAGAAGTGGGACTTCTTTTTGTAGATCCTTTTCTATTTCAATTTTATTTATGGGATATCGACCAATAATCTGATCTCTCATTTGTTTTCATCAGTCTGAGCAGAAGAAAGATGAGGACAAAGCACCCAAGGAAGATGACAAGTGATCTTATTCGTTCTTTTATCAGTCTAATCCCAGGTACAACTCCATAAAAGGCTAATAGAGTTCTTGCAACATGGTGTCAAGTTTGACACCTGCTCAACCGCCACCCTTAATCTTTTTAGCTTTTGGATACTTTGTACAGAATTTATCAAGAGAAAGAATTGACTTTTTCCATGTATTTGTATTTTTGAAGGAACAGATTACTTACGAGTTATGCTGCATTCGTTGGAGATTTCTTTGATGAACTGTGTAATGGGGGATAGAACGCCATGCGTTAAATGTATGAAATATTGTTCTTGTTACCATGGATCAGTTTCACTTTCGGTGTTTGTTTATGAACTTAAATCATGGTACTCGGATAATCAAGTGGTACCTTTAGCCATACTCGTTTGTATGTTTTAAAACAACATTATGTATTGTCTTTGATGAAATTAAGGTTTACTTGTGTTTCAGCTTTCAACCACCAGAAAATGAATCAAAATGGGATTTATTATTATTGCCATAGATTATATTTGAATTTACTGGAAGTTACTGGCTTACTGCTGAGAATTTAGGGAAACTGGGAAAAGCATGATATGAGTAGAGAAGGGTGTTAATAATCTGCATGGGAAAGCATAATACGATTAGGGAACACAAATGAACTTCATCTCCCTTGTCACAAGTTATCTAATTTTTAACGTCCCATTAGCGGTAATTTGTGATTTGTGCTCTTCTTCGTTATGTTCTTTTATAATATCGATGACATAGTGGTAAAATTAGTTATGAAAGCCCAGTTATCATTAATTAGGTTTCTGTTAGTGTTGATATGTTCTTTTTAGATAAAGATTCATGATATATGGATTTTATATATATACATCATAGAAAGCACAAGTTTTTTCAACTTTAACGCAATGGTTTCAGGATTAAGAAATGAAATTTAGCACTTGATCCAACAAAACACCTTCGATGTCGTCTCATTGTAACCAATCATTCCCTATTCTTTTTCTATCGAAGAGAAACCAACACAACTTAAGTTAAACACAATTGTACTAATACAAGTCTAATATTATAAGAAGTGTTCTCTAGAAGTGAATTTTGAACAGAATGAAGCTTGGCTTTTACAATGAAAATGTGTCCAACTTTTTCATATCATTGTTTGACATTGTTTACAACATGAAGCCATCATAATAAACATTGTTCAACTAACTATCAATAAGCCGTTCTAGCTCAGTTGGTAGAGCGCGTGGCTTTTAACCACGTGGTCGTGGGTTCGAGTCCCACGGATGGCGTTTTTTCTATTTTTTTCACTTGTGACATTAGGCCTTCAACCTTCGTACTGGTTTCTCTAGTTTCCATGATTATAAAGATGTTACTATTTTCTGAAGTACACAGTATATTGTTGCGATGTATGGATATAGCTAGCATATTAGAATTAGAATTGGTCATAATCAAACTCGGAACAACTCTATGTGATGGTCTCCAACAACACATTACATGTTGGAACGCTACAGATCGAATTGGGTTATGGTCCTTTTCATATTGTAACTAAGTACTTATAGGTAGTTGCATTTATCCTCATTCTATTCTTTGGTTTCTAGTATCATCACAGATAAGTTAAAATTACTACAATATAGTAATTCTTTTGGAATTTGCTAACGACCATAATCCTCAAAATTATCAGCTCATAGAGGCGGAGCTAGTGGATGTTCGGCCCTCTCCAAGTAACACGCGTTTTTATAGTAATTCATTCCGATATTTATATGTACGATTATTCTCCAAAGAGTCTCTGCCAATTAAACAACTGGCTCCTTTAATGTAAAATCCTGAATTGTCATTGTAGGTTAAAATGTTCACGCACGCAAACTAGTAGTATGTTTATTATTGTTATTGGGGACAATAATTTTTAATTTTTTTTAACGGTAAATCTAGATCTGACGGACCACTGGAGTATCATCGTGCCATCAGGGGTACCACCCGATCATGTCACTTGACCACTGGACAACAATGTTCAGAAAGAAACTCAATAAATATAAAAAAAAACTCCCTTTTATAGTATTCAAACTCTTGACCTTATGGTCTTAGATATTATCGTATCACCAAAATATCACTAAGCTACCGACATTATTATCTTTAGAGTTTTGTTAATGACAGCCCTTAGGCTGTCAGTATTAATTAATTTGATGCATTAAAATTTGTAAGTTGTTTTGCGAAAATTCAGGGAGCAATTATTGATGTATAAAATACCACTTTTATACATGTAATAAGTTAATAAGTTATTAATAACAACCATTAGGTTGTCATTATCATTTTTCTTACCTTTAATCTACAATAGTGTCTGAACATATTTACTATAGCTCTTAGTTATTTTACCAAAAGTCGTTACTTTTTCTCCTTTAATATAAAACCAAAAGCTTTCCAACTCGGTGAACAAAAACTAGCCTACAATACCAAATAGCTAGCTAAAATAATAATGATTTTGGTAAGGATAACATCAAAATAACAGTATGTTAAAAATAACATTCAAGTAATATAATTTTTATATCGTTAATAAAAAATAAAATAAAAATAAACCAACAAAAAGTAGTTATGATTATTATAATTATAATTACATTATACATATAGAATGCATGACAAAAGATAAAAAAAAACTGTTGCAATTTCAATAACAATAATAACGGGAAGAGAGGGAACAGAATCAAAAACAGTTATTTCCATTTTACAGGGAAAGAAAGAAAATCTAACAAGAGCAGTTTGATCACTTTTTCAATCTTTTTTTGTTTAATTCTCTGATTCCATTTTTTTGGAATCAGAGAAGATAATCATATACACATATATACATATACATATAATCTCTTTTGCTTCCCATACAAAACTTGCATGCAACATTACCTTCTTGGTCATTTTTGTCTATATTTTTTGTTATAGATTTCATAATCTTTTAATAATATATAAAGTTTAGAAGAATGGAAATGTTGAAATCTGATGGAAGAATGGAAGGATGGTTGTATCTTATTCGATCTAACCGGTTTGGATTGCAATATACTCGAAAACGATATTTCATTCTTGAAGAAAACTGCCTCAAAAGCTTTAAATCTAAACCCACATCAGATTCACAGGTACTACATTCTTTCTAACTATATGTATGTATATATGTATATATATAATGTATGATATATGTATTAAATCTTTGATCATGGTTCAAGATTTTTGAAACCCATGTTAGTTTTTGGATATCTTTATCTGGGTATGTAATAAAGTTGCTTTCTTGTTAGTTATTTTCTGTTATTCTTGAAATAGTATAAAAGGGTAGAAATTGTATACAGAAAATGTGTTTTTATTTTGGGAATTTATAATGAAATTGCATAAAGCAAGACTAGTAAATTTGATGTTTGATACTTGAATTCTTTTTCAGAAGCCACTAAGAAGTGCAATTGTAGATTCTTTCATTCGGGTCACAGATAATGGAAGAGAAAGCTTCAGTAGAAAAGTATGTATTTAAACGAAAAAATGCAGGGGGTTTTTTATGTCAAATAATTGTGTTTCAATGTGGTGTTTATGTCAAATTTGTGATGAACAGGTGTTCTTCATTTTCACCCTTTACAATACTTCGAATCACAGTGATTGTCTTAAGGTATGCAAGTATTCTTGTGAAGAACTTGGTGTTTATCGTCTTAATATTTTAGATTAAGATTTTGGTTTCTCTTTCGACGTTACAGTTGGGAGCAAGCAATCCAGAAGAAGCTGCAAGGTGGATACATTCTTTACAAGATGTTGCAATGGAACCAGGAACGAATTCAAAGAGAAGATGGCAGCCATTTAGGTACTCATGTGATGGTGTATGATATAATATAGCTATAAGCTTTTATAATGAATGCGTACACTTGAACAAAATCAATTTGTTGACAGACTGAATGACTCTAAGAGTGGTGCTCGTAAACGTTCTGTGGATTGGACCTCATCTGCATCCATGAATGTTGATGCTATGACATCTGATGTGATTGCACCTTCGCAATGGAAAATATTCGGTTGTAAAAATGGTACTGAAACTTCATCAAATATGTAAAAGTACTCGATTATGAGCCTAAATATGGTACTTGTCATAGGTTCAGTTTGGTAGTACTGAAATTTGTTTTACAGGGCTGCGGCTGTTCAAAGAAGCAAGAGATAATAATAATAACTCAAGTGTAAGTTTTACTGCTTTTGAAAGCGTACTAATCGATCCACATTTTCTAATTTCTGAACTATATGAGTTGTTACTTACAGACATCGAGTGATTATCCAGCTATAATGGCGGTCGGTGTAATTGAGGGAACTTGTGAGGCTGTTTTCAGAACTTTCATGTCACTTGGCGTCTCTAGATCAGAGTAAGATTTATTAGATGCTTTTGTTCTTTATTAGTATTATTGAAGCTACCGTATATGTTTAACTGGCAGTTATATTCCAAATGCAGATGGGACTTCTGTTTCTATAATGGGAGTGTAGTTGAGCACCTTGATGGTCATACAGACATTGTACACATTCAGCTATGTCGTGACTGGCTACCATGGTTCGTATATATATATATTCACCAATACATATTTATACATATGCGTATAATATAATTACTGAATGGTTGATGACCCATTGGTTTCAGGGGAATGAGTCGAAGAGATTTACTTTTGCGACGATACTGGAGAAGAGAGGATGATGGGACTTACGGTAAATTTTGACAAAACTTTGGCCTTTTTCACTTTGTTGTATACACATCACACGCGCACACATATATACATACCTGCATGCATATATGCAAAAAACTTTATATGAAATCTACCTTTTGTTCATTTTCTGCAGTAATTCTATGCCATTCGGTAATCCATAGCAAGTGTCCACCCCAACAAAACTATGTTCGTGCTTGGCTTCAAAGTAATGTATGCTTTCAAGTATCAATACTTCATTAGAATGATTTCAACATTTTGTTAATTTGCTTTGTGATTGTTGCTTTCAGGTGGTGGATTCGTGGTGAGTCCTTTGAATCAGGGAAAAGAATGTGTGGTCAAACACATGCTTTCCATAGATTGGAAGGTATGGAGATCATACTTGCCCAAAACACCTGCTCGGTCAATGACTATTCGGATGCTTGGAAGAGTTTCAGGTATAATTAATGTCATTAATATCAAGTGAATAATGATACAGAGACCTAAAATGTATGCCTAGTTCATTCAATGGTTGACACATGAGAAATACATTTTCTCACTTTTCATCTTCTTCATTGATTTTGAATAGTGTATTGTTGTCCTTGTTAGGCACACATGTTTGCCCTATATATACATGGTCATGATCTTTGGTTTTATGTGTTTTTCAGCACTGAAAGAACTATTTCGGGCAAAAGGAGGTGACCAATTTCCATCTGAGTTTTTAACTGGAGAGGTTGAATCACTTCAAACTGGTGATGAACAAACTAAGCAAGAAGCAGATTTGATGCAATTTGAAGATGAGAAAATGGAAGACGCGAATGATGCATCGGTTTCATGTTCATCAAGTCTTATTGGGTTAAATGATACATCTGATGAATTCTATGATTTCCCTGAACCTTCTGAAAATAAGAAAGATAAGACCACACTAGACGAAGAAGAGGAAGAAAGTTTGTTGGTATGCCTTCTTATAACAGACTTAATATTTTTTCAAAATTTGTTCTTTCAATCTTTGAACTTGGCCTTTTTGTTTATGCAGCCTAAACAACTATCAACAGCTGCCAGTTTCGTGAAAAAGTTGCATAGTCTTACTTCTCAAAAGAAGGGTTACCTGGACTCACTAGATGTCGAGTGGGACTCCACTTTACCACATTGTTACGGGTCAACTTTGCTAAAAGATTTGAGCTGTAATGCACCTTGCACTTGGGCAGCTTCTGATCCATCTTTATTTCTTGTTCGTGGACCGAATTATCACAAAGACAATCAAAAGGTTATCTTTCTTTATGTTCTTTTATTTTAACGAATTATATGAGAGTGGGCATAATGTTGAAAGTGTAAATGTTTACAGAATAAGGCCAAGGGTACCATGATGGAAATGGTTGCTGCGGACTGGTTACAATCTGATAAACGTGAAGATGATCTTGCAGGCCGTTCTGGAGGCATTGTTCAGGTATTCCCATTTAAATTATTTCTGATTGTTTACAGAAAAAAGGCCAAGAGGTTTTGAACCATTTTCTTGTGAATGAATCGATTTGGCTTATGTTTTAAAAGAAACATGTCAGGTGTACTCTTAATGTATAAAACCTCTTGTATCACCTGTGTACTAAAAGTTAGATTGAAAATGAAATTTGAGTATTTATGATTCTAATCATTTATATAAAACGTAATACTCTTAGTTCATAAAATTGTGTTTGGGCCAACCTGACCCAACTCGTTTTTCCGGTGCTAAAAACTACCTGTTTTGACTTATTACCCAACCCACCCATTTTGCCACCTTCTACTAAACACAAAACAAATCTGATGCATACTCATTTCTATTTCAAAAAGTAATCTGATACTACTCTATTGGGTACCTTTACAGAAATATGCATCACAAGGTGGACCGGAGTTTTTCTTTGTCATCAACATACAGGTTTGGCTTTCTGTTTTGATATCAAGTCTATGGTCTTGACCATCTGGGAGATTTCATTGAATTCATTGTAATTGGTGATTTAAATCAGGTCCCAGGTGCGACCACGTACAACCTTGTTCTGTACTACATGACAAGAACTCCTTTGGAAGAATCTCCTTTACTAGAACGCTTTGTAAATGGAGATGATACATTTAGAAACTCAAGATTTAAGCTCATACCTTATATATCTAAGGTAAGTCCCAAATTTAAAAATATTTTAACGGTCCCATCCAAGTCATGTTGTTAGTCATTTTGCATAAGTGTAGATCTGCTACCATTCTTCGAGTCCAATTTGTAATGATTATTTTGAAATTTAGGGGTCATGGTTGGTAAAGCAAAGTGTTGGGAAGAAAGCATGTTTGGTTGGTCAAGCACTCGAAGTGACCTATTTCCGTGGAGCAAATTACTTGGAGGTAATCACAATTTACAATATCCTTTTTTTGGTAACTACATAATTTCAAGGTATTAGAGAATGTGCATTGAATATAAAGCAGAAAGTGTTAGATTTGGCTTTTAACTTCTTGGATACTCTTTCTCAGCTTGACATTGATGTGGGCTCATCCACAGTGGCACGAGGCGTGGTGAATCTTGTTCTGGGTTACTTGAACAATTTGATTGTAGAAATGGCATTTTTAATACAAGTAAGATCTATTTTCACAATGCCTTATTCAAATGTGTTTAGTAGAAGTATGAGAACCATTTAAGCACATTGTGGCATAGATTACAGCTAACAAAGCCCGACTATTTAACCCTCGTTTTGTTTTCAGGCTAACACGCAAGACGAACTACCAGAATGCCTTCTTGGTACATGCCGGTTGAATCACATGGATACTGACAAATCTGTTTCAGTTGATTCCATTAATAAGTAGGCAAAACTCTGTGATCAAGTTGACTTTTACATGTAGGTGATTCTTTTAGTCTCAGACCAAGTTATACATCAACAATTGTATATATCATGTATGATGTACAGTTCAGTTTGTTATGGCTTGCCAACATAACTAATATACAACAATGTGTTTTTTTGTTGGTTTTCTTTTTTACCTTTTATGATTCTATAAAATTTAAGGCATCAAAAATTGATATGCTTACTATCTATTAATCTATATTTATACTATCTATACTACTTAATAAAGCAAACAACCTTTTTTTCCTATAAACTTTTAAGGCTTTAAAAAACCCATAATACCCCTACTTTATCAAAAGTTTTCTTTTATAATTAACTTCTATACCTAAAATGCCCTTAATTAAATAATCTACTAAATTTATCATTCAACTATTGAAAAACTACACCGATTTTATATTGTATCAATTATCTTTATATTAATAACCACACGGTCACCATCACCAGTTGCCGTCAATACCACACCACTACCACCACCATCGCTACCAATTCCCGCCGCATCGTGCGGACTTTCATCTCGTTTGTATACATACGTATTATCTTAAATATATATAAAATAAGTCAACTTGCTTAAGCTTCGAAGCAAAATCTATAGATTAAAAAGGAGTATCAAATGTTAATTGAGCTTAGCTCAAGTGGTATGGAGTCCAATAATAGTAGACCTTTATCTTGAAGACCAGGATTCGATCAAGCGGGTTTTACCAATAATCTGTTGTCGTGGTTATGGGCGGGCAAATTATTGGGTGACCCAGGATTAACTTGGGACACTTAAGGGCTCTGTATGGTTAGGTTGGCCAGCTGAGTCATTACGTACGGGATACCTGGCGTACTATTTGTAGGTGCTGTGGGAAAAAAAAAAAGAAGCATTAAATCATTTATTGTCATCATCATATCTTAAAATGTTTAAATTGAAAAAAATAGTAATAAAAATTAAATAAAAAAAAATCAAGATCTTGTAATTAAGGCCGAAACACAAATCTCTTTCCTCGTTTTGTACGAAGAAAGGTCAACAAGCTAGTAAGTGGTGTATGTCAACCCATAACTAAGTGGCCCATATTTGGCCCATTATACATGAACCTAAGCCCATGTTTGACCAATGCGGGTAATTGCGGAATATATAACCTGGAGTCCTAGATGGCTAGATCCATGTCAACCATTCCTTTCTCAATTTTTGTTTTTGTTCACTTTTCAAAAATTTTGATTTATTTTCCATCACTTGAATATATAGTTGACTATGTAATTATGGCTCTAAACTCGCCGCTTATAACGGTGTGTATTTTCATCTCCAAATTAGTTCAATTAAATAAAGGAAAGAACCACCCGTACCACCCGTTTTTTGTTTTGAAAGATATATCATATTAAATTGCAAATGAAGTTAACTCAACTGACAAATACATTCCTGGTTTTTCCCACAAATTTTGAGTTCGACTCTTAGGAGTGACAAGTCTGTGGATTTTTTCCCTGAATAAACTGTAACGGCTTATGATCTACATCTCGTACTCTGGAGTACGTGCAGGGTTTCACCATTATACAGTGAGATGTTTCCTGTCGAATATCGACTAACGGTTAAATATTATATATATTATATATATATGTGTGTGTGTGTGTATGTATCATATTAAACTTACAGTTCCTTTAATAATAACAGTCTTTTCAATTATAAAAAACAAACAGTAATAAGTTATTGGAAAATGATAATGACAGCCCTAAGGGTTGTCATTAACAGCTTATTACATGCATAAAAAAGTAGTACTTTATATATCCATAACCGTCCCCCTGAATTTTCGCAAGACAAAGTACAAATTTTAATGCATCAAATTAACTAATACTGACAACCCTTAGGGCTGTCATTAACAAAACTCTAAGTTATTTTATACATAACAACTTGTATTTTAAGGTCAGAAATTTAGGAATTAATGTTTTTTAGACGTGCAAGAACGTATTAGTGGAAATCTTTTCAATAAAATTGAAATTTATAAGTTTAAGTAATTATTTAACTACATAATAAGATGAAATGAATTATCCAGAAAACCCTTTTTGTATTAGATGGTAAATTCAACTAAATATCTATTAATAGAATGTTACATGTTCAAAACCATTCTAGTATATTTTACTTCCTCGATGTTTTCCAAAAAAAAAAAACTGTATATTACAAAATTAAAATTATAGGAGAAAATCAAATTTAATCTTTTTCATGTCGTTATATCAAAGTCAATTATTTAACATGTATGCCATTGTGCCGACTATATAACTTTCAATAAATAATGAGCAGCATTTTTCTAAAAAGAAGGGCAAGACATGATGTGGTGATATTTAGTTCTAGTTGAAATAAAATATAGCTAGGGATTTGTATTTTGGGTAAAGTCTAAGATCGTTGAAAACACGTATTTGGATTTGATAGTGAAATACTTTGAATTTTAAAATTTGTATATACACGTTACAGCAGTCACGGCACTAAAAAACTGAGTGCAGACACTTGAACCTTAGGCTCTGCTCGAGAGTTTACTCAAGAGAACATATGATGTATATACAGTTATACACGTTATGACTTATATTTGTTCTAGCAATTTAAAAATAAATTTTTTAAAAAATTAGTTAAAAGAACATATGAAGAAGGGTACTCGCATTAGAGACCATAAATACTTTCTAATGTTGTGTAATTTTCTTAAAACTAAACATAAATAAATTCTTAGTACGAAATTTAAATTCACCCATTTAATTTATTTTAAACCTGCTATCTGTATCAACATAAATGCAATGCCAATACTTCATTGAGTTCATTCCCTTTCGGTCTTGAGTTCATACTATAACTTTAATAGTAATTGTAACTTTAACGAGCAATGATATATTATCAGACAAAATCCTTCTAATGACGTTCTTAACCTTAAAATTCTGCATTGGATGAAATCAAAGAAACAAATAATAGATTACACTATTACAATGTTATCAATATGATTGTAGCTCATAAGTAATGTTTTTAACCTTGGGCAGAGTTGGGCTATTCCACTCAAGTTTGGGTTGCATTTCTCGCATTTGTAATGTGGATTAATGAGCGGGTTTTTGAAAATCTTTGATTGCATTTAAGCATTTATTTAGTTTAGAAGTAAGATAGTTAAAAGTTCTTAAAAACAAATTACATGATCATGAAATTATGAAAATTGTTAAGGCGATTCTATAGTACGATATATTATAGGGTTAATGGCACCGAAGTGTAACCAACTATGACCAAAAGGTTATGTAATGTAACCAACTACTCAACTAGCTATGTAGTGTAACCACCTTTGTTTTTTGGTTTATGTCATGTAACCAACTATGACCAAAAGGTTATGTAATGTAACCAACTACTCAACTAGCTATGTAGTGTAACCACCATTGTTTTTTGGGTTATGTCATGTAAAATGGTTTTTTACATGTCCAACTAGCTATGTAGTGTAACCACTTTTAAGTGTCGTCCTTCGAAAGAACCCCGGTTGCCGAACCGGGGCCATCACCACGTCTTACCCGACTCGCATTGCGAGATTAACGGCCAAAATCGCAACACTCTCGACTGCATCATCGTACTCATCCGAACCATTTAGTAAAAATATATATTACTATATATTACCTTTACACCCATTTAGTGTATCCATTTCATTTTTACACAAACTAAACCATTTTATACCCATTTTCTCTAAAAACTCTCAGTTTTCTTTAAAATTAAACTATATCTTCTGCATCATCGGTTGCTCCTGCTAGCCAAAATGAGTCTACAACTAGTTCCGGTTTGGATGAGTACGATGACATAGTCGAGAGTGTTGCGATTATGACCATTAATCTCGCAATGCGAGTCGGGCAAGACGTGGTGATGAACCCGGTTCGGCAACCGGAGTTCTTTCGAAGGATTTCATTTTTACACAAACCAAACCATTTTATACCCATTTTCTCTAAAAACTCTCAGTTTTCTTTAAACTCAAACTATGTCTTATGCATCATCGGTTTCTCCTGCTAGCCAAAATGAGTCTACAACTAGTTCCGGTTCGGATGAGTATGATGATGCAGTCGAGAGTGTTGCGATTATGGCCGTTAATCTCGCAATGCGGGTCGGGCAAGATGTTGTGATGGCCCCGGTTCGGCAACCAGGGTTCTTTCGAAGAACGACACTTAAAGGTGGTTACACTACATAGCTAGTTGGTCATGTAAAAAACCATTTTACATGACATAACCCAAAAAACAAAGGTCGTTACACTACATAGCTAGTTGAGTAGTTGGATACATTACATAACATTTTGGTCATAGTTGGTTACATAACATAACCGAAAAAACAAAGGTGGTTACACTAGATAGCTAGTTGAGTAGTTGGTTACATTACATAATCTTTTTGTCATAGTTGGTTATACTCCAGTGTCATTCTCCCTATATTATATCTCATATGTAACTATTGTTATAATAGTTGTAAGACCACCGACGATTAAGGTATGGTTGGTAGGACACCGTACCGAGGATGACGGCGACCTTCACTTATTAAGCCATTAATATCCGACTTGAATCAAGCTTAGAAATAATATATTTGCCGACGGTTATATAAGATAAATAAATATATTTTGTGCATATGTTTATACGTAGATAGCTTAAAGCAACACTCCAAATGTGAAAATAAATGACGATTTGAATATAACACGTTGTTCAATGTTTTATCCGGTCGCACCCGTTATTGTGTATATACTCTCACTTATTGCCACCGACATTATACTAACCTCGACCTACACTATGAACATGCTGTAATTTGCATTTTACTTTTATTTCTTTTTAGATGAAAATACAATTTAATTAAATATGTAATCATGTTAAATATAATACCTTTTTTAAAAGGTATGGATCATTTGATCGCAACAAGATCTAGCTTACGTTGTCTTAATCGGGTCCGCGTTAGAGAGCCCCCTCAACCTCAATACCTAGTAGGAAGAGAAACCTTCAACTAAACCGCCGGAAGGCACGACATTTGATTGGGGTAAAACTCTGCTCCCTCTGCAGGACTTAAACTTGTTTCACTAGAGGACTTTATTTGTGAAATACTGTTGAAATGTCCTTCTCATGTCTCGAACTCGAAACTTACAGCATGAAAAACTAATGCTCAACCATTGAGCTATAATACTTAAATATAATACCTAAGTCAGTTGTTTTATATTCACTTCGGATTTTACTTTGAAAGAAGGGATAAGTACCTAGGAATGTAATGAACTATGCATAAATGTTTATGTTGTGTAATGAACTACATAGATGTTTATTGTATGTAATGAACTTTCAAATCTAGGTTATTGGATGTATTCGACCAATCAAAAGCGTACAAGTGGCAGCTTAGATAGTTGCCACATATACCCGGGTACATTCAGTAACCGAAATTTGAAAGTTCATTACATACAATAAACATATAGGTAGTTCATTACATAACATAAACATTTGTGCATAGTTTATTACATTACCAAGTACTTATCCCTTGAAAGAAATATATCCTACATACAAATTAAAAATAATGGTGTTTTATTAACCAGGGGCTAATAATTTGAAATTTAATACACCACTTAAGCATTTAAGATAATTTTATTAGTTTTTTTTAAACGACAATTTATTAAAATAAAAAGGCATCTAGCAAGTTACTAAACACCCAAAAGGTACAAAAAGTTACAATTACAACAAGAAGAAAAAAAGAAAAAAAGAAAACGATATATAGGGACCAAGCAATGCAAGATATATACTAGACATATCTCGTGGCTTGAACTGCGAATATTACAAAAAGGATGATAAAATCTCGCATCGATTACAGTCGAGACACGAGAAAAGCCCTCACCAAACGAATATTGAGTCACCGGTTTTCACCTGGAGACGTCGTTGATGCAATCCCAAATAAACCACGAGGAACACGTACCACTATGAAACTAGCAGTGGATTATATTAGTAACACCCTTTAAAATTGTTATTAGCAAAACCTATTAACAATTGCTTTTACATTATCCATATAAAATACACATCTTTATATGAGATATCTGTACTCCATATATAAACAAACTACCCTCCTCCCAAATTAAACACTCTACCTTTAAAATTCCTATTTTACCCTTTTAATTTACACTACCACCAAACCCTTTATTCCTAAATCTATATCAATACTATATTAATAAACAAACTAACCTTTATTTTTAACACATTCATAACTCACACACTAAATCTATCCAATATATTCTTAAATTATTTTACACCCATATTTTTCCAAACTATCTATCTCATTTATTAATTAATTTAAATATTTCCACCTAATATCTCTATTATATTTTTAATAAAGTTATTTACAAAATATACATCTCTTAACCATAAAATAACTACATTACCATTTACATCTATTACTTTAAGATTAATAATTACATCGTTAATACCACCGCCACTAGCACCGCCCGTTGCCGCCACCGCTGCATTGCGCGGATACCCATCTCGTAATCATTATACATTGCGCAACCAACAAAAACCTATAGCCGCTAACTTAAAGGTTTTGATTGATGGTATTTAAACTGAAGGAAAATTTTGAAGTTATCAAAAATAGATAGAATGAGAATAAATTTACCAACTTTTTCTATAAATCAAAAACTCAAACTACGTATTAGGCTCTAACAATTGTACTACAGTTGTGTCGGTTTTGATATACAAACTAGTTCTTAAACCCTGTCTGGGACAACCCTAAATAATTTTTTTTTAATTTTATTTTAAGATTGTATCAATGAATAAATATAACTGAGTTGGACATAATAAAAATATTCTTATGAGTTGATTAATTTAAAGAAAAAGAATGTTAGATATACCTTAGGATTTATTAATGATACACGAGGGCTTAAAACGCGTACATTGCACGCCGGAGAGAAATTATAAAATGGATTACCCATAGTAGGCGCATATAAGAAGGATTATGTTGGTTACCTGGATGTGATAGGTATTATGAATTTTCCCCCACTTTGATATATAGACCCACGTGGATGCGCTATAACCTTAAATAATTTCTTTAACACCAGTTCAAGCATGCATGTAGTGAAGTAAATGTACTCCTATTACAACTAATGACCATTAAAAAAAAATAATGACTTAAAATGCATAGAAAAGTCTTATTTAGCACTAAAATAAACCAAATATACCTCATAATTTTCATCACAAATTTGATAAGCTGTTCTTTGTATAAGATTTGAAATTTGTTGATCATTCATTTTAACTTCAATAGCACCAGTGGCATCTACAATCCTAACTTGCATATTAAACCTACCAAAAAAAAAAAAAAAAACAGAGATACAATTTTACCACACAACTTAATAATCATAGAGGTTTAATATGAAATATAAATATATACCTGGGATTGATGAGAACTCCTTCCTTGTTACATGAACAACAAATCCACATTTTGTTGTCCCTTAAAGCATCAATAATGTCGACTGCATCCATGTAGAGATCGGTTAACTTAACTTCTTGAGAACAGTTCACACATTCCATTGAATACCATAACTGGTCGGTTGGAATAAAACCGATTGTTGCAACAACAACCACTTTATCAAACTGTCAAAATGAAAATGTTTATACATTAGAATGTTAAAAAGTTAGTTATAATTTCGAAAGAAAGTTATGTTAAATAGTAATCTAATCAAAAAAGAAAAATTCACAAACAATGAATACTTACATGTTCGTACATCAGGTTCATCTCAATACTACCTATGTTATTAACATCTCCATATAGAGGTTGCTTCCATAGCCGCAAATTCTAACCGTTATCGTGCATGGCTTATTATTTGGACGCAAATTTCTAAATGAAACATGGTTTAGTGAAGTCATGCTACAATTGATCTGTTATGTGTTTACGTTTTAAAATGCCTTAAAACTGAATGAAAATGGCCTTATATAGACATAGACATGCAAGGAAGTAACCGTCACAAGCAATACACGAACGGTTACATATTCAAATTTTCGAAAATTTGAACTTCTTGAAAGCATAACTAATTCGTTTTCGAAAATTTGAACTTCTTATAAAAGTAACTAATTCGTAGACCTTCCAAGGAGCAATATTGTAATGATTTTTGGGCTTTCTTGCATTTTTAAGCATGCCACATAGACAATAACTAACAAATTTTGAAGTGAGATTCATATAATGTAGGGATAGTTTATTAATTTATAACTTTTCAACAAGGATGGTTAGCTAACATGATGATACTATGATGGGAAATGATTTTCATACTATTTATATTGATAAATCTACCACATAGTACAATTGTTAAAACATACCATACAAACCATTAAAATATACACGTGGTAGATTAATTAATATATGTGGTACAAGATTCACTTCCCTACTATGATAGTCCCCAATGACCGTCAACTTCATGTGGTAGTTACTAAATTATCATGTAATCTTAATCTTAATCTTATTTTAATATATATTATAAGACAGTTGAAATAATGACTTTAAATCGCTCAATTTTATCAAATTGACTATCGCTTATGTCATCATTTAGATTAACTATAAATTAAAAATCTTAATAACATTATCCAAATATATTATTATATTGGTATTTATATTAATTTATAAAAAAAGTCTCATTAATTTATACTTTTTTGTTTTCCATCAATAATTTACATTTTTAACCCTAAATACTTAATTTATATTTATTTTTAGCCATTAATTTTGTAACACCCCTAACTTACATAACGTACAAAATGGTATCAAAAGGAACTTAAAGGACAAAAGGGGCATTAATCTTATTCAAATCAAACCAAAGTCAAAGTAACAAAATGTTCAAAAGTACTTATAATCCAACATAAAGAACTAAAGCTTGAAGAACTCTAAGGCCGAAGGTGCTAAGTCCAAATCCTTCTACACTCTTCGCTCATTCCCAGTTCCCCCTTAATCACCTGCCGTATAAGAAAGAAATAGGAATACGGCTGAGCAAAAGCTCAGTGAACGGATATGACAAAAGCATGAATATAATATGAAAAGCGGAGACGTATATTCAAAACAAACTTATTACCTTAACAAACTTATTTCAAATCAAAGTTCAAATATGTATAATTCCACCATATGTTATACATCAAATCTATATATCAAATATAAAACCAAGTTTCATAAAATAATGCATCTAAGAGTCAAACAAATAATGGTCGAATGAATTCATAGGGTAGCTACTCCACTAATCATTCATTATGGTGCGAAACGCCTCGTCTGACACTACGATAAGCGCCCACCGTCAAACAAATATTACCTAGGACCGATCCATACGCCTCCTATCAAATATAATATAATGAGCTCGAACCACACCGGGTTATCAAAAGGAGACGCCGTAGAACAATCAAATACACCGCTACGGACGGTGCCACGTCATCGGTGTCACAATAACGCGCCCATGGGACCTCCATGGATAGGTTACTCTTACATGCACATCTTAAGAACCCGTTTTGACCAACTTATATATATAGATATATCAAATGAGTTTTTATGAGACAAAAATGGAATTTTTGGACAATTATTTTAAGACATTTAAATATAAACTTAAAATTACATCTCCATCACCCAATTCTCACAAATATGCGACAATATTAATTTTCGTTAATCGAGGGACATATATGAGTGTACGAAGTGGGGAACACTTGTAAGAATCACCGCATCAAATGTAACACCCAAAACGCAACTCTTTCGGGACTATTAGAAATTTGGTATTCAAGAGATGGTTTTGACACACTTAATATATATATATATATCAAAATGTTATAATTTTCGAATCAACAAATATGTTCAAAGACTAACAAACAAATAATTTTTTTCAAATAATATATCGAATCCATACAAATTTCACAAAATTTAAATGGAGTTTTGAGAAGAAAGATTTTACCGGAAGGATCCTAATACCACCTAGAATATCCGTACCTTATCATCGATCACAACGAATTCAAAAATTGCAAGAGCCACCAACGAAACGCGATCACCAAACCGAATCTAATCATATACAAGAGCATAAGCACAAAATATATTCAAATAGGGAGTATGTAATATCCTTTATATTTAATTATAGATTTTCATGCGGTTATTAATTTTGTTGCAACGCATCCATTTTATTCTTTACCTGCATTTTACTCACGGTTCGACTATAACAATTTATTAGCCATATTTCAAAGCAACTATGCGTAACTATTTTAATAAATTGCATGACGATTATGTGTATAAATTAATCTTATCATTTGGCTGTAAAGACATATTTTGATCAATATATTTGTATAACGAATTTGTACCAAAACAATATATTACAATTTTGATGATGGCGACAGTACTTAATTTAGACCAAAATTTATATGTTCTTTAAAATAAACCATGAACTTGAGTCAAGATTTTGAAAGCAAAATATAATAAAATAATTAGATTCAAATAAATTTTAGAAAAAAAAATGTTTGTTCAATTAAAAAAAGTGGTCTGCTTAATGAAAAATAATAATAATCATGAGTTTAAAATTATATAGTTAACAAAATAAGGATTGTAAGGGACTTACCAAAGATGATACGTAGGAGCCGACAAGACGTGATGCTATATATCGATTTGCACAATTCACCAAATGTTATATTTTATCCGCGTTCCCCTTCTTTTTTTTTTTACACCCCGATTAAACCTCAAAAGCTCAAACCCATTTATATGTCAAATTATACTCTAACAATAAAAAGTCAAGTATGGAAAGTAAAAGAATGTTCTTCTGACTAGAAAGTTTTGGTGAAACTAAGTCATTTGTTTTGTTTGTTTGTTTTTCTTTGATCACTACCCACGTACACCAATGCAACAATTGAGAGATTTTTATTTGAGATTTATTTAGAACAAAAGGTGTGGAGTTATAGAATTCTTCTTATAACTATAACAATAAAGATGGTATTTGGATGGTCTCTCAATAAAGTGGTGATAAATTTTTTTTGTAGTAACTGATGATTAGACTCATTTTATGAGTAGGTTATATTTACATGGTATCCAAAGGTTTTCTTATTAATCTAGACTTCATATTGCTACAAAGTTAGAAATACGTACATATATTATAATAACTAGTTATTCAAAATTTACCAACGCAACAAAGTCTACACTTTAGATAATTTTACTATTACTATAATATACATGGCTTAGGATTTAATTAATCATGTAACAGCTTAGGTCCATATTTAACGTAAAATTTCATTATATTAATTTTATGACAAATTTCCAATTCTTCAATTATTACTAATTTACCTCATGCTATGTATCTATATAAATATTGTCATATTTTTAGTGTTTTAAATTTTTAGGATATTACAAATTTGAGAAGTTTTTTCTTAAATTTTTTAAAAACGTTACAAAAAGTATTTATATTTAATTTTTTAAAGTTAACTCAAATCAAAAGTCCTAATTGTTATCAAACAATTTGAAAACAATCATAATTGTTATCTAATTATCATAGAACAGTGGTTAAAAATAAAAGTATTCATGTTATGGGTCGTATCATGATCAAATACGTATACTTGATTGTCAAGTACGGGATCACTATGTTTATATTTTAATTTTTAATAATCATGATAATATCACATTATGAGTACAATTAGCTTCAAAACATTATATAATAGAGAAATTATTGTAGCATTTGCCTTGTGTAATGACTACGACAAACATCCCATCAATATATATCAGCTAATAATGACAGTGACATGTGATTATTGTACTAAATTTGCAAAATATAACACTTAGAATCGTATCTCTTCAAAATTATAAGTTTTTATGAATTAAATGTATGAAAGTCTAATATTGATAATATTGTAAACCTCGTGTTCGATGTCGGACACGGGTCTAAAATCTAGTTAATATATATGCTAAGTATAATTTGTTATGATTAAAATTTCAAATTTTAAGAAGAAAAACAAAAAATTTTATATACACTTTGCCTTACTTTGGAAAGACGTCCAAAGACTAAACTTAAACAATTAGACGACCATAATTTTCCTCTTTTTTTTTTTGTAACTAATCTTACGATACATCAAGATTCGAAGAACATTTATTTTAAACAACAATTACTTATTTTTTTCGTTCCTTGATTTTAGCTCAAGCAACATTGTCGGCCCAGACTAGTAAATTCCGTTGGTAACCATTTATTTCAAACGATAACGTATTGCACATTACCCATCTTTGTTTTTTTTCTACTTTACATATTTACTTGATTCTATCTCATCATCTCTGTCTTATTATATTGTTTTGTTTTTCTTGTACGTTAATTTCTTTTAACAAAGATTCAACAACATATACTTCATGTTTTGCCTCAAAGTATTTTGGCGAATTTTGAAAGTAAGCAAATCTATGCAATACATTTTCAACTTATATTCGAATATCGACAAACAATATTTGTTACTAAATTATTTGTTACAGTTTCAAGTTGTACTAACTTCAACGCAAATTGACAAATTAATATGTTAAAATTGTTGTCTCACAACTACGTACAATAAAATTAGAGTATCATTGAATTGAGTACAAAAAATTAAAGTCGGGCTTTCTCAACAAGAGTAATTGTCTCTTCAATTGTTTTACTTTCCCAAATATGTTAACTTTGATTTCGTCCTTGTTTCGAATAGGAGGGATGCGTTTAATTACCACCTGACTCTGTTGTCTGTTGATCCCGTAGTTTCCCAGTTGTATTTCGTGCTCCCTAGCTAATAAACTATACTGCAACTCGTATTTTTGACTTATAATTCGAAAACATCTTTGATCATGGTTTAAGCTTCTAAATTTTGGTGCACATCAATCAAACAAATCATACATAAATTGTCCTTCTAATACTTAATTTAAACCCCGCCGAATAGTTCACATATAGATTTATACATGATGTATAGTGTTTATAAATGAACTCTCAACTAGTGAATGTCGGGCAAAGATAATTCCAAATTGCATACTTCATGTAAGAACTATTTATAACCTATATAAATTTTTGTTTATATGAATGACCAAAAAATCCCATATTAAAAACCCGGAATTCTACTAGTTATGACCCATAATATATAACTTCTACCCAGTCAAAGCTTCAAACCTGTAGTCTAGTTGTACTATTCTGGAACGTATAGAATTGTTCACTTCAGAAAATGGGTGTATATGTTTGGTAACATCCTTTAAAAAAATTAGGAATGTACATGGTATTATACAATTGTGCAGTGTGGTTAGATACTTTAGATTAGATCTTTCTAATTTTATAATTATTTATAAGCAAGCTCCAATCCCTATGTTGAAAATCACGTGATTATGTTTTATGCTATTGGCTGTCAAGTAGGGTCCACCGCCACGACATCACATGGGTGTCCGTAGTCGCTCAACCGACGCCGCAAAGGGGTTCAAAAGTTAATCCAATGGTCCAAAAGATAACGTGTAGCGTCTACGTGACTGCACGTTAGCATCTTTAACCTCTGCCTCTCCCACGTTGGCACCCGTAAATTACTATTTTACCCCCATTCTCTTTCAGTATTCTACATTGTACTTGCCAGTTCAGTGTAGTTCTATTATTTTTTGCATTATTCAAACTTGCATATGTGTAAAGTACGATTGGTCAAAGGTATAGCTTCCTTACCAAGATGGCAAGATATACAGACATAGGCATTGTACTGAAAATATGAAATATGTTTTGAAGGTTAGTTATTCGAAACAACTTTTATAATAATAAAAGATATAAAACAAGATTTTAATTGTTTGATTATGATTAAGATGAATAAAACTTATACATGAAAATCTAGAAAACACAAGTATATAAAACTGATGCATAAAAATTCACGTAACATTATATATAGGCAATTAAAACCAATTAATCCTGATGGCGGTCTCCAATGATTCAATCGGTACACGACCATGACAATAACTGAATATCAGTTAATATATAATTATTTCTTTTTGTTTTATTTTAACAATTGTATTATTTTTGGTGGTATTTTTAAAAGGAAACAATACATGGTAAACTTTCATGTGTACTATATCAATTACCGGGATGGTCTTGATAAGATTCTAAGTATGGTGTTGCTATGGTGCCTTCAAATGGGTAGATACATTGTAAATTTTCATGCGTTTTTTTAATGAATCTTAAGTTTAATCTTATTGTGATTGTATGGATTATAAATTTAGTGTTTATTGTAATCGTTAAGGATGTAATGTGATTTTCAGTATTATATTGATTTGATAGCTATTTTAATATGATTTGTGTATCAAATGTACATTAAGCTAGACATGAACTTCAAACATACCGTCTCATAGCTACTATTATTCATTAAAAAGTTGTTTTTTGATCAACAATTACGTACATTAAGCGCGGCTATCTATCCATCTAAAATAAATTACAATAGGTCAAATGTGAATAAAGAACCACACCTCTACAACACGATATACCCATACGCCTAAAAAATAACAAATACTTAATAACAACCTTTCACTATTTAATTAACACAATTAAAATCCGCCCATACTTCCTAACATGTTCCCATATTATCCCATCTAAAAGGGAAAAAATTTTCAAACTGGAATTAAACTTTTTCCTTCAGAGTTTAAACTTGTATCTTTCCAAGTCTAAAACTCTCATAAGACTGGAATTAAACTTTGCTCCTCAGAATTCGAACATGGGTCTTTCCAAGTCCAAAACTCTCATAAGAGGACTGGTATAACACTAAGGTATTGCCTCAATTCCCAAATGTATTAACTTTGATTTCACAAAGAGAACGAATGTAATATCCAGCGAGATGATATGTGTGACATTATTACTACATTAATATCACGTCAAAACTATACCACAACAACATCACATTTTTACATTCGTAACAATAACCAATATACTAGATACTATAACATCAAAAATATCATAATACCTTAGACTACTTCAATACCTAATAACAAAGATCATATATATAAAGGGAATATTACGTAGATGGTTAAATATTATGCTCTATTGCTCTATATCTTATTTTGGACACCTATACTTTTTCTTTTTTTTTTTACCTAAATGGTCATAGAATCTTTACCACCTAACATATATAGTAAGAAATAAAATCAATCAATCAAGAATACCAAATGTCTATGTTGTGTTATAGTTTATATGCTGTGTTATATGTTAGATTAGATAAGATGTATTGTACATGATCATTGAAGTTTTTAAGTGACAATGTTGATATATATGTGAGTACTATAGTTACAATTTTTATTATTTTACAAGCGACCATTCCAGCTAATACTTTATTTCCACTTGGAAGGAAATTTAAATTTCTTTCTATCAAATTCTATAGATTATTTTCAAAATTATCTTCAAAGCTTTCGCCTTGATTCGCCATTTCAATTCTAAGTTATATAATTGTTAAAAAAATACAATGTAGTTATATTTTGATACACATCCGCTGAGTTAATGACTACCGATACTTTTTTTTTTTTTTTTTTATGTATCACATGATTACTTTGGTTGTATTGGGCTCATTTTAGAGTTGGTTCTAAGTTATATCTTAAACCCTTTCAATTGAAATTCAAAAGATAACTGATATTGAGTTTTAAAGTTATCTTTGGCAAAAAAGAATCATTGCACCAACATATATAGTGTGTTTTCTTTTCTTTTCTTTTAGACCTGATCTTTTCTAAAATTAGTTAGGTACGGTGCAAATTACTTTTCAGTATTGGTGAAGTGAGATAGAAGGAAGTGATCATTCATTGAGTACAATTGAAGTTAGTTTACAGGGCAACTGTATACTACTAAAAGAGAATACCCTGGGTGTCTATATACACGTACATGTACGTAGACACAAATGAGGATACTGGTACATATATAAGGTTTTAGCGATAGAAGGTTTACAACTTTATATCAACGGAGAATTAATACTGGCTAAAATTTGAGGTTCTTTGGAGGTCTTAGATTACCGCCTGAATCGTTAATATTATTAAACCTGCCTTAGTTTTTCAAATCCACCAACTGTATATATGACCCTTCTTAACTTGAAAATAGTTTTTTGACAACGAGCATGGAGCATTTCTTTTTGAATACATCTAATGGAGTTGAAATCGGATTCAAACTAACGATCTATTTAATATTTATAGCAAAATCCTTCATGGTAGTCCATAAAACAATAAAACATTTGTGTTTGAAAAATAAAATTACTTGAACTAAAAACTGAAGGCGCGTTTGGTTCACAAAATGTTTTTGGAAGTAATGAAATCTGTGAAAGAAATTGGAATCTGATGTAAATGAAATTCTTTCCCTCATCCCATGGAATGGAGATTCCATCCAATGAGTGAATGTTTACGTTTCAACGGAATGATATTATTTTATTATTGAACAACTAAACGCATTAAAGAATGAAATTCTATCAGAATCTGTGAACCAAATGCGACCAGAGTGTTACTGGTATTTATTAGTACTAGAGTATAACTGTGTGTATTGATAACGTCCTCGTCCTATCCTCTGATCACATACACATATTTATTGAATATATATTCATTTATGTGTGTAATTTTAATTGTAAACAACTGTATTCATTGAATTGTTGTTCAGTCCATATCAATAATGTTAGTTTTGATGTGGTGTTTGGTTTATAAGCTATAGACACTTCCATATACCCGATATATTAAAGGTTTATTTTACATATTATTAATAATCTGTTTGGTTTGCAAGTAATTTATTATAGAAGGATAGAAGAAGAATCACCTAATTTTAGTATTTTACTGTTGTTAAGTCAATTTATATTTGTTTTTCCCGAAATTTCTATGATAAATAATGTTTTTATTTGAATATGAGTTTTGAAATATATTTCTTTTCTTGCGACCCACCATTTTCATGCTACTATCTCACCCATTTTCAATTTTTCATTAAACAACTATATAGTCCACGTCAATGTTCATGTAAATGTCATTTCGTTTATTATTTCCGTCACTTTCTACACTACACAAAACAACTCCAAAGTCCAAACAAATATTCTAGTATTTATTCAAATTCAAAAGTTTTTCAAATTTTCAAAATCATTTTACAGGTTTGAACTTTTTTGGTGGGTTAACCATAATTATCTCAACTAACATATAAAAAAACCTTGCATGGGTAATGCATTACTTAATTGTTTTGATTTTTGAAACACATATTCAACACACATATGAGCCCTTATGGCCTTGTGGTCTCTAAAGTAAGTATAACAATCATTTGAAAGATAATTCAACTTAGAGAGTTAGGACTTTTTATTTATTTATTTATTTTTATTGCTTTTGCTTTACTATTTTTTATTTATTTTTTGCTGTTGTAAAAACCTACTTGAAACGTACCTAAAGAAGGAAATAACACGAAATATATGGGAATGTTTGTGATTGTGTTTGTAAAATAGATTATGCGTTTAATACTTGCTTTTTGAAAAATTATGTCCTAACCTGCTTTCTAAAACTGCGTTTTCTCTTTATGAAAACACAGATCAATTATTTTGCCCAACACATTTTTTTCCATTTGCATTATGCAAACGCAATAATTAAATAATCAGCTGAAAACGCAATCACAAATATCCTCTATATATATCATCACTAAACGATCTCGCTTAACTAGAACATCTTACTCACAAGATCTTAGGTTTGAATTTAAGTAACATCTTAAAAGTAGTGTCATAGTAGCTCAAAACACTTTGTAAACCCAAGTAATTTTAACAATCTTTGCTCTACTTACTTACTTACTCACATAAACATATATTATAAACAAAAATTGAGTTTTTGTGAAATTATAAAATCTATATAAAAATAATTAAATATTTAAACTTATATTATTTTAATTTTTAATCAAATTACTACATTAACGAATTGCATTAACATTTTTAACAATTTTTATATTCTTAATTAAAAAAAAATTGATCCCAAAATATAATAGTATTAGTATACATACTAAAATGTGTGCATCGGTTTCTGTGCGTGTCTTTCTTTTGATGAAATAAGTCCCTATAGCTTAATACTCTTGCAATAATGGTCCTCATCAACTAATGACCGCTAAGTCTTGTTTGTGCGATTAATACGAGTTACAAAAAATGCTGCAAATAAGGTCATTTTCTCTAACTGGGAGTTAGGTACTTTTCTCTAACGGCTCTTAACGATCGTTAAATGCTCTTTGAATTTCTAAATTGACAGATTCATTTATGTAACACTTTGTAACTATCATCAAACATTACTTATAACTTAACAATCTTTTACTTTCTATGTTGTCAGTTATTAGGTTCTCTAACCGAGTTCCTCAACTTTTATGTTGTATGACGTCAACAATTCATTGACAAATCGCTAACATTTTTATAATTCTTGTGACCTATAAATGATCTATAAAATGATCCTTAAAATAGGTTAGGAATTTTACATATTATCGTACACAAATAACGTATAAAAAATCCTATAAATTTTATATGCTACAATATACATAAACGTAATGGCTCTCCGGAACAACACCTAGGTGACATATCTTGCTATGGTACTAATCTTAGCAAAACCACTTTAAAAGGATAAAAATAGTGGATTTGTATTACTCCCCCCGTCTTATATTAAATGTCATATTTTGTCTTTGTGGGTCTTTTTCTTTCAACTTTGACCGTAAATGTTTTTGTTTGTTATATAACATTTGATATAACATATATTATTGATTGAGTTTCAAATATAGTTTTCATTTATATAACTTTTATCAACTAATACATAACACATTCAAATATATTTACGGTCCGGATATGCATAAAAGGAAAAACCTTGTTAATGTTGTTGATAGTGAAAAGGAAGAGGAGACCAATACGAGCCCGTGGACCTTGGAGAGAACCACCTGTTCGGTCCGGATATGTATACGCGCCCCCTACTAAGTCAAAGGCTTCACGAACCTCTGCGTCTTCCGATGCGGGGCCTTCTCATTTTTCAGCTTCCGACCTAGCCGTCTGGCTCGACAGACTTGGGTGTAAAAAAGAAGCAGTATTGGATGAACAACAACAATATTTGGCGACCATTCGTGAGGAAGAAAAGAAGTGCACCATGTATTCGGCTCTTTCGTCCATGGGCCAAACAGAGTGTGATGAGAAGCAGAAAAAGTTCATCAAGTAAGACAAGAAGAAACTGATGGCGAAGTACAAAGGCTTTCTTTTCGGCGACAACGACAATTAGTTTAGCTTTAGTTTGGTTTTTAAAAATTAAAATGTCGTTTTTATTGTTTTAAATTTTTAGGTTGTGCGTGTTTTTATTATTGTACTTTGTTTTATTTTTTTTTATGTTCTAAATGTATTTTTATTTTTAATGAAATTATGTGTTTTATTTAAAATTTGTGTTAATGGAGTAAAATGTGTTTTATTTATATTATGTAGGGTTAAAAGTGTAAAGTTTGATAAAATGATATAATTAAATAATTGTTGGGTATCATACTATTCCTTAAGGGATGAGTGTATTGTATATGTTTTGAGGAGATTAGTTCTTGAAATATTTTTTACTGATGTGGTGCTGAAAATGAGTAGTTCTTAGAAGATGAATGGTGAGTATTTAGTAGCTTGTAGGCTCTAATAGTGATAGATAATCGTATATGAAAATTGATTTATTCATGTAGTAGCAGTATGTGCATAGGATGAGGGTCAAAACTCAAAACATTATACGCGTATTGGTAGTCGTATTTTAGAAAAGTAAGAAAAACAAAGAGAGCGGTGGAGGAGTAGATTTCCGTGTGGAACCCACACCAGTTTTCGAAGTTTAAACAAGTTAAATGGGTATTGGTTCTCAGGGCATTTTCAAATTTTACATCAATTTAATTGATGCAACTTTAATATAAAAAAAATAAAAAGATTATAAAATGATAAATTAATATTTACAAACAAACTTTACAAACGGATTTTAACTTTAACCTTTTTTATTATTGCATCGTATTTAAATATTCATTTTTTAAGCGTTAAACTAAAAAAATATAGATTACTTTTGTAGTTTTGTTATGATAAACTATTTCTTTAAAATATATCAACTGAAGTATTTTACACACCAACTATATATTACTTATTTTTATTTTTATCAAGAGTATTAAATTGATGTAAAATTGTAAAGATATCAATGAACTTATATTTTACAGACATATCTTTTATAAATTAATTTATAAGTTCTAAGTTAATTACAAAATGAATATACAAAATGCATGAGTAAATAAATAATCTTGCACCAATTATTACGAGTATATACTATCTTAATATTTTAATTGAACATTGTATTAAGATATATACAACTTAAAACATACATCGGAGATAATCTTATACTATTAATTACTTTTCTTACAACATTAAATTAATTAATTTGATTTTGCAAATGAAGCCACACATTAACTGACAAAAGCATTTATGTTTTGCGTATGATTTATTTTTTAACTATTAAGTTTATTAAAAATAAAAAAAACAAAACTTTACCTTTTTATATCTATATTTTCCGTTACAGAATAGACTGAGTTAAGAAAATGTAAGATATACTCATCTTTATATATTGAGTTGGGTTATTCGAATTATTACGTCATTAATAACTTTACCCCCCAGTTTTAGTGTGGTGATTCTTTGACATATATATATATTTTTTAAAAAAGATAAAAGAATTAAATTAACCAATTATTTATGAACCCATCCATCCATCCATCCAGCTAGCTATTACTGTATATCTCACACGCATATATACATCCACATATAAAACACCCAATACTTTCACACACC
The DNA here is from genome assembly GCF_010389155.1 of Erigeron canadensis. Taxonomy (NCBI): domain Eukaryota; kingdom Viridiplantae; phylum Streptophyta; class Magnoliopsida; order Asterales; family Asteraceae; genus Erigeron; species Erigeron canadensis. The sequence goes on along the minus strand of NC_057761.1, from coordinate 31,499,797 downwards.
TAACTCCACCAAAAAAACACACACACACTTCCCTCCCTTTTCAAGGGTTTTTTATCTTTCTCCCTCTTTCCCCTTTCAAATTTTTTTTCTCTCTCTCTATATTTATATTATATATCTATATCTATATATCTATATATATATATATAGCTCTACATTTTGAGCTTTTGTTAGTTTTAGCCAAATAAAATTCTCTCCAAAATTCCCAACCTAATAATTACTACTACTACTGCTACTTAAAATTTGTCGTTTTCGTTGGGTTTTTATTCATTCTCGAAATTTTCGCCCCATTTTGAAAGGAGTTTTTTTTTTTGTTGGGGGTTTCAGGTGGCGGCAAAATCAATTTAGGGTTCCTTCTTTTTCTCTCTCAGGTTTGTTTTTACTTTTCTTATAATTAATAAAAATAAAATGTGTTTTTCCTTTTTTTTGTAGAGTTTTTTTTTTTTTTTAATGAAATTTGTGAAACTGGAGCTTAATGTTATTTTTTAATTTTATACAATTTATATACAATTTGTGGCTCATTTTTTTACTTGTAAAAAGCTCTGTTTTCTCATTTTATTTTAATTGTATGAAAATGGTGTGAGCATACTTTCTTCATTTTTTCACATTTTTTTTTGAAAAATTGTGTCAAAATGGGGTGTAAATTTTTAAGGTTACATGGTTTTCAATATTACTCAAGTTTGTCTCATTTTTTACTTGTTAAAACTTAAAAGCTCTGTTTTTATTTTATTTTAAATTTTACTGTATGTAAATATACAACTTTTTTCTTTTCTAAAAAACTTACATTTAAAATTTGTACAATTTTGTGCTAGTGTTTTGGCTCTTTTTTTTTTACTTATTAAAACCCCTGTATTTTTTTGGTCCCCATAATAAATTGCAAATTTATTTTACAATTTTTAGTATCATTTTGGGTTTTTTCAATAATATTTTTTTTATTAATAATTTGGAAACAAAGGAACATTGGTTTAATTTATTTTATATTTAGGGCTAAATTTCATATAATGTTTTATATTTTTAGTTTTACTTTTATTAAGGGATGTTTAGTATAAATTATTTGGCTGCATTAAAATTTATACTTTGTTATACGAAAATTTATGAATGGTTTATATAAAATGTATATAGTACTAGTTCTTAGACATTATCATTTTCCTTTTTGTAAAGCATTATTTTGGTCCAATATTTTTTAATTTATATATTTTTTACTTACTGGTTGCTTTACTCTAAAAATAAATTAATAATGCTAAATATAGTGTAATTTTGAGGAAAAGTTGTTTTCTTTCTAATAATAGAGATTGAAACATAGTAGAAAATTAGCACCCCCATCTAAATTTAGTAAAGCAATAAACTTTCTTGAATTTGTATTCTGTTAATTAAGTTTTTCTTAAAAAAAATGTATACATAGAATGATATATTCTTGTAATAGGCTTTTTTTGGCTTATAAATGACTAACAAACATATTTTTTTCACTCAATTTATTTCAGAAAATAATTGAAAAGTAAATGGCAAGCCAAGATTACATTGAAGAGATTGACTGTGCAAGTTTCTTTGATCACATTGACGATTTTATCGATTTCCCTCCGGTTAACGACACCCCTCTCGACTCCTGCAACGATTTTCCGAGCATTTGGACCAACACTTCTAGTGACTTGCAGGTGTCCACCAATTCGGTATTCATTGGCAACAAAGGCGATAACACCTTGCCTGCCGAAATTTCTGTTCCGGTGAGTAGATAGCTCATTCATCAGTTGACAATGTTATGTTATTGTTGTTAATGTCGTTGTCTGCAATATGATGTCATTCGTGTGTCGGTTTTGCTAGACAGCTAGGCGTTTTATATTATGGTGATGATGATGATTGTGCACATGCTTAGTGCTTAATTGTTTAATTTAATGTATTTATAGTCTATTTAAAATGGAGTGTGAAGATCTAGTTGCACTCAAGATTTGATGTTATTAGTATATTTAATAAAATAGTTGGATTTCATTTGAATTTTGAATATGGCAAACTCAACTGTTGTTGTCACATTTGAAGCTAAAAACTAGTAATATCTTTCAAGTTTATAATGTGAACTTCATTTTTTGAGACAAAAGTGGTCCAATATAGTGAATGTTATGTTTTAATTTTGTGGACCCATCAATAATTGCGAGTTTTAGATTGTTTAAAAAGCAAGGGTTATTTCAAAATTTGTTATCTACGAATAGTTAATCGGTCGTGGGTTCCATTTCTTGTTACATGTGAATAGCGTAAAGTGTGCTTAATTTGGGATAAAGTAAGGTAAGTGGTGTGTTCTTGAAGAAAAGTTGATTAATTAGGTAGAAAATCAAGTTAAAGATGAGTCCTTTTTTAAAGTGTAATCAATCCTCATCTTTATTTTGAGCCAACTTTGGTAGTTTAGTGTAATGGGTCATTTTTTGAAAATAGGAAAACATTAACTGAAAATTGTTTCATGTATTGCCTGTGAAAAGATGAATAAACCTTTAATCAGAAATTTAGATTATGATCTTAGTTTCTGCTGTTTTATGATGGCCGAATCTGATTTTGTGTTATCACATGTATAATGCTTTAATTACGGTTTTGAAAATTGTTAGAGATGTATTGCTGTAAAATTATGAATAAAACTTCTATTAGATGTAGATTAAGATGGTGCTCAAATCTGATTTTGAGTTATTACTGCTTTACTCATGGTTTTGTTTATGCTATATCGCAGTATGAAGATGTTCAGCTTGAATGGCTTTCAAACTTTGTGGAAGACTCATTTTCAGGTGGGGGAATGACCATTAACAAAGAGAAAGTTGAGGTTCCAAAGGAGACAGTGGTTATGCACCACCATTTTCAGACCTCCAGTCCCGTGTCGGTTCTTGAGAGCAGTAGCAGCAGTTCCAGCTCCTCCTCTTACTCAACTGGTGGTGCTGGAAATGGTATGATGATCCCCCTTAGCCCAATCCAACGTGGTCCACAACGGGCCCGAAGCAAACGTCCCCGGCCCCCAACTTTCAACCCACGTGCCATGATTGAACTTCTTTCTCCTCTGGTTTTTGTTCCCGTTTCAGCTCATCCAGAGTCCGAAAACAATTTCACGTCTCGCTGTGGGCCAATTGCGGTTGACTGTGTGCCTGAGGAGAAGAAGAAAAAGAAGACAAAAAAGCCCAAGGTCGAATGGATCCCAGTAGAGGAAAATGAAAACCAAAATGAAAACCAAAACCAGTCAGGACAAGGAGTTAGGAAGTGTATGCATTGTGAAATTACAAAAACACCTCAATGGCGGGCAGGCCCAATGGGTCCTAAGAGTCTTTGTAATGCTTGTGGCGTTCGCTACAAATCAGGGCGTCTGTTTCCCGAGTATCGTCCTGCAGCCAGCCCAACTTTTGTTCCTACATTGCACTCAAACTCCCACAAGAAGGTCGTTGAGATGAGAACCAAGTTCGGGCCAAATGACATTTTGGCAATCACGAAGACCAAGCCCGAGCCAGTGCTGATCCCAAACATTAACCATGGAGTGGGCTACATTTAAAAGCGGGTTAGGATTAGGTGGCGGGTTTTGTTATTGAGCTTTAGCATGATTTGTTTTGTTGATTGTACAGGTTTGAAGGGATAGAGATGATGATGAAGGGTTATATTTAGGTGGTAGAAGTGTAAGCTTAAAAGATAAGTTAGATGTTAGAGAGTCATTTTAAGTTGTTTGTTATGTTGGGTTGAGGTGGGTGATGGGAATTCTTTTTGCAGTCCATAGTCTTTGACATTTAGATATGAGCTTTTAGTCCTTTGTTATATGCTTCCTTTTGATCTTTGCTATCCTTTTGAACCAATTATTTGACTTCTTTTCTCTGATGTGCTACAGTACTAGTTATGCAAGAATGTATGCAACTCCAGAATGCATACTCTAAATTCTAGCTCTACCAAATCTGATTAACATTTGGGTTACTTGCGTTGAAAGTTATACTTTGTTGGTGTATGTACTCTTATACAGTATCTTTTGGTGGTCTTATTAAATATTCTGCATCTCGACCCAGGCTAAAATAAAAGTTGTTAACACCATTTTCTTATGTAATACTCGAGTGTAGGCTTCGTCCAACGCTTTGAAGGAGTCCTTCATGTGTTAATCATGTAGCTAGTGTTCCTTGAGAGAAAAGATCACACACTTGTTTTGGCTATGATTTGATCCTACAATGGTAAAACCTGTGAACAAGGGATACTACTCAAAGAGGCAGAAATATGCTTTTGATGCTGCCCTTTCCACTTACCTGACTTAGTTCGAAATGACAGAAAAATTACTGTAAATGTCATTGGCAACCCTGAGTCAGGCTAAGTCAGGCTGCCTGACTTGGTATTTGCAGCCTCTTTAGGAGCTTAATTGTAACCTTTTTACTCACCTGGCCCTTTTGTAGTAGCTATCGTCATTCTCTACACATTCTCTCCGTCATGGTCCAACCATTCCTTCAAAGGTCTAAACTACCACATGTCTTCTAATTAAATACCAACTAATCATCTATGTTTGATGCATTGTAGAGAAGAGTTGGCCTGAGCATCACCGCATAATAAGTTTGGCCCAACAAGACCTGTAAATGAACATGTTGGACAAAATGAAGTTATTATACTTTGACACTCATTAAATTGGTGAAAACTTATTTCCATAAACTCTTGTTTAATGCAATAGATTAGTAGTTAACTAATTTAGGTCTTGATAGTTGATACATAAAAAGGCATCCCTAATTCACTTAGGGCTTAAAAGATCACATGTTTCATAAACCTTGTTGGACCTACATGTCCACTCTTTCTTTTTTAAATGGCCAACAAATGCAATGCTAAAGCCTAGAACTGTGTCCTGGATGACCCAATTACTAAAGGTTACCCATAGCTGGTCCAACCCAATCGTATAGAGCCCAGACCTAGTTGCACCAATTTCAAGAAAAAACTCACATAGGTCAAGCCGAGGTTTGAACCTCTGCCTCATGATTAAACCCGGATGCTAATGACGTGGACCATGGTACATTGGCACATGTTCGGTCAATCTACAGTATAATTATTAATTTCAAAATAACTTCTACAAATCAATATCTTTTGTTGGTTTAAACAAAACTCCAACAACAATGAGTCGTTGAAGCTTCATAACCTTTCGTAAAACTGTCGTTAACAGGAAACACTGAATGTCACACACATTTCACTCGAAAACAATGTTCAGACGAAATTCAATGTCCTGCTAACTAAACTGTCGGTCCAGCTCTATAAAATGACCAAATTTGCAAACCAACCTGGCTAAACTCATCAAACTCATAATAAAGTGTATAGCTCGTGGGAATTAAAACTGGGTCCAAGGATTTCAACCCTCAACCACTACTCTAATAATCTTGTCCTAATTAAACTAAATTGAGGCATCTAGGACATGCAAAAAAAAGACCTCCTTAATGTGATTTCACTATCAATCATATGCATTTTGTATAGTTCGATGTGTAGTTTCAACTAACAGAAGTTTGAACTCGTTGTACGCTTTGTTGTGTAGTGTTATTATTTATGAATATTTATTTAATACATTATGATATTTTTTTGGGTGATGATCTATACACCATCATTTTTTAATCATACACCACGAAACATGCATAGCATGATTATATTATACAACATCTTAAAGCATATTTAGTGATATATAAGGCTAAAAATGGAGAGTGTACAGAAGATATTTTATTTATTTATTTATTATATAGTTGTTTAATAGATAACTAGATTTTATTTATATCTATACACATGACTAGGTTAAAATAACCATAGTATACTTAAAAAATTGTGGTTTTAGTGCCGTGTATCATGATAAGTTGTAGAAATTTCCAATGATTTGAAATTTCAGTTTATGTAGCTTGGCTAAATAAAATGTATACATTTTTTAGATAGGAATATCCAATTTTATGTAGCTTGTATTTAATATTAATCTAATACTCCGTATATTAGTAGAAATTTTTTGATTTACAATGTCTTATAATCAATTGAGTCGCCAACTTTAATAATTCGAACTGAAAACTTCCCCGTTTGATGTTTGGTCTCACTTTAGCCATTATAAGCTCGCATTAAATACACATGCTTAGACTTTTTAGTTAATACTGAATAGTGTTACCTAAACCTTCAATAGAGTTACCTAAACCTTCAATAGCCTGTCCAAGTTCAAGACCGGAGATACAAAAGTTTTACTTCTATTAATAACCATCGTATCTTCAGGCGGATTAATAAGAGGATTTTTCTTCTCATAAGGTATTGGGTGAGAGGTATCTAGTGTGATCTTGATTAAAAGAATATAGTCTAGACCTCTTGTTTTGATGTTCGATCTGCACGTGTCAAAAAGAATATAAAGCTTCAATAGATAAACTTTTCATACTAACAAACCCACACGTGTTTATGATGATGTTATTGGGTTCGATCTACCTAAATTATCTATGAGCCCATTTAAAAGCTTATGGCTTAACAGTATTAATATCGAATTAAAAAGCTCATTTATGTGCTCGGTAAGCTTATTTTTGTAAGATTATTATAATATTATTATGAGCTCTTTTATGTATGAAAAAGAAGGCCAATAAGCTTGAAAATGTCTCATCATGCTACAATTATTCATCTCAAAAACCGTACATCGATAAATTATAAAAATTATATGGGTGTTCTTAAGAATTCATGCTCTTTCATTAGAGATGTCATTCGATATACTTTCGACGAATTTTTAAATCCGAGTGTGGAGCCCGTACGACTAAGGCATTTGACTATATATAACCTCCTATGACCTATCACCCTCATCATTTTACCGCCGCAACGCGCGAGTACTTGCTCTCGTATACTAAAAAGCATGAATCGGTTTGCGTGCACCACACATTTTCAACATTTTTAGTCCCTGTCGTTAAATTTTTTTAGCAATGGTCCTCATCAGCTAACGGCTGTTAATTTTTTCCTACAATTATAGTCCCTGTCATTAAAGTTGTTACAACAATGGTCCCTATCAGCTAACTTTAACCTTTTAACTTTAGGTTTCTTAATATTTGCCACATAAATTTAACACATTTTCAACACTTTTAGTCCCTGTCGTTAAATTTGTTGCAGCAATGGTCCTCATCAGCTAATGCCTGCTAATTCTTTCCTGCAATTATAGTCCCTGACGTTAAATTTGTTACAACAATGGTCTCTATCAGCTAACTTTAACCTTTTAACTTTAGGTTTCTTAATATTTGCCACATAACTTTAACGTTTTAACTTTTGTCACATAACTTTAATTTCTTTTACTTTTTTTTAAACATATATTTTTCTAACTTTTGCCACGAATGTTTCATTTTTTTACTTTTTATGATATAAACTTTTAACTTCTTGTCACATAAATTTAATTTCTTTTACTTTTGGCACGAAAACTTTGTTTTATTTAGTTTTTAAACTTTTGCTTTTCTAATTTTTGCCACGAAAATTCATTCTTTTTACTTTTTTATCACAGAAACTTTTAAACTTTTACTTCACATAACTTTTATTTCTTCTATTTCTTGCACGAAATTTTTGTGTTATTTACTTTTTATACATTTGTTTTTCAAACTTTTGTCACGAAAGTTTTATTATCTTTACTTTTTATCACATAAATTTATGAAGCTTTCGTCATTTTACTTTTTGCCACATCACTTTTATTTCTTCTATTTTTCACACAAAGTTTTGTTCTATTTACTTCTTATACTTTTATTTTTTCAACTTCAGCCACCAATGTTTCATTTTTCTTTACTTTTTATCATATAACTTTTCACTTTTTAACTTTTGCCACGAAAATTTCATTTTATATAATTTTCCACATGTTTACATGTTATGTAATGTCTCTCGTGAAAAAAAAAACTAGTTGATACTAAAGTGTGTTCGAAACTCAATGGGCTTATATCAATAGCTAAGCCCACAAAAAGATTACGTCCATTTCAATCGTCTAACTTCGCTTATTTGATTTTCATGTTCATTAATAAACACGTTTCTATCATCACAGTTTGTAAATTAAATATAACGGATAAACTTTTTATCAACTAGCGGCCATGGGCGGTAACACATGGGGGGCAAATTAAAGGAGGCAATTTTCCTTCTCAAAATTTAGATTTTGTTATGTATTTTCAAATTTTTCATCGATTTTAAAAAATTTCTTATAGGTTTTTAACATTTTGACCTCTTTTATATTTATATTTCACTGATTTTTTAATTTTGTCCCCTCTGAGATTTTTTTCTAGGTATCGCCTCTAGTAGCGGCTTCATTAATTACACATATCTTCTTTTTTTTTTTAACGGCTTCATTATTATTAATCATATCTTAGTTTTTATTTTTGGGTGTTGGCATACACTCTATTTAAGATGTATAAAATAGTTATACTTTTAATGTAAAATATATGAGCGAGCTTTTGTTATAAGATATGATTGTTTTATGAACATTTCATTTTTTTTAAACGGCTAAATGTTAGTAGGGTTAGTATTATGTTAATAATTACTAATTACTGCAAGAAACCTCCTATGGTAGGATTTGAACTTCACACCTACACCAAGTGAGGGGACAAGCCCTCCACCATTCGGCTATTACCCAAGTGGCAACTCTAACTACAACTTTTAGGCTGTGAGGAGCAAGGCCCTCTTAAGACCTTTCATGGGGCATCTCATGCCATGTGACATCTTAGTAATCATGGGCTTTCCCTCATATTTACTTGGAGTAAGGCTTTAAACAGGAAGCCCCAAGTATAGACTCACAATTAAAAACAAATAATATTATTATTCAATCTCTCTCTTCCATTTAATGTGGGCTAGACTCTTTTCTTCCCTTCCATTGCAACGTCCATTTACTCACGCCCCACCACTTTTTTTTTGAAATGGAACACCCCTCGGGGAAATGTTCCGGGCGTTCTTGGGCTTTCTGGGGCGTTCCAGGGAGAAAAAAATTGAATTATCACTCCTTGCACCTGATAGTCTTAGACTATATTTAGCATTTTTCCTCGAATTTTATTTTTTTTGGACTTTTTTTTGTCTCAGAGACAATGGGACAAATTAAAACATATGGACAGCTACACTTCTGTTTAAAGCACCCAAATGCTTAATTATATCAAGTTAGAGCAAATGGAAGCATAGTTGTCAAACTCGTACGAGTCACGAGTCGACTCGTACGAATCGAGTCAAAACAAAGGGAAAACGAGGCGGCTCAATGAGATGACTCGATTTGCTCCAGACTCGTAACATGACTCGTGTTTTGTGGTGCGAGTTGGTCTGAGTCATGTTCCGAGTCACGAGTCACAAAATAATTTTTTAATTTTTAATCTTTTTAAACATAACTCTTTTATATGCTTTTAAATTTAATTTGATTTTACTAATATCTTTTATTTTTAGCTTAATACATTAAAACATTACAATATTTCTACAATAAATACTTAGCACATAATTATAAAAATACTATATTTTCAAATATCCTGACTCTTACGATTCGAGTCACGAGTCGAAAAATCAGATTTCGAATCGAGTCAAGATTTACGAGTCGACGACTATGGAAGTTCTTAAATCTTGTCAAGTACATGAGAAACAAAGTTTGTTGTACGTTCGTTTCTTTAGTTGCTCGAAGAGTACCAACATGTAAATGATTAATTAGTCCATCGTAACTCATTGTAAACATTCTAATGCGAACACTTATTGATCACTTAACAGTAGTTAAAATACTGATAAGTGGCGTGTTACGCATGCAAGAGTTAACGTGAAGTTGATTTGCTAGGCCGGCCAGTTCGACAATTTCTTAAGAAGGCGTATATATGTAAATGATTGAACATATCGAATAACATTCAAGTAATTATTACAATAAGTTTTGTAGGTAAATGTAGGATCCATGCGATATGCAACTATTGATCGAATTTGTTTTTTCTCATTTTGTTTTGGAACAACTTACTCGTACTTTATGCCTTTTCTACTTTAATCAATTAAACTTGTCGTGTATCTACGTTCCACTTTGGTATCATTTCTATTCAATAAACATTTACCCAAATTCCAAGTCTTTCTAATTTCGTCTAAACACCACTAGCTCGTGCTCATCAATGGCCTTTCATCTCAACGCATCTTTAGGTTGGATGTACGTGTCTGAAGTTACTAGACTATCAAAAATAGAATTGTTAATTTGAGGGAAATCCATGGAAAATGTATTGATGTGAGTGATAAGGTGGATGATATCCATCTTTGAGATTTTGAAGGAAAAAGAAAAAAAAAAGGATAGAGATAGATGAAAAAAATGGTTTGATGGATCAATGTTGAAATTATGTGATTGTTTATATAAACTAAAAATGAGGGATATGTTATTTTTTTTTAGTAAAAAGTATTTGAGGGAAGAATAAATAAAAAGCTGATATATATAATACGTTGATTAGACTGTTTGTGAAAAAAGTAACATGTAATTGATATATGTGGACACGTCAAATGCTATTATATATCAATTCTAAATTTTAAGATAAGGTTACGGTTTAAGTTATTAATTGTTATATGTGTGTATGTGTAATTTTACAGACAATCCTAATTGAAGACATCATTAAATCACATGTTTGTATTGATTAACATGGGGTGTACGTATTCAAGTGATCCAACCACTCATTTTCTGGCATGGTCTCCGATTCAATAAGAATATGGTCCACACCCTTTCTAAACATTTTGTCACCATCTGATCAAGTGAATGGGCTAGCCATGGTCCATTATAAATTTACGATATAATAAAACTATATTAAAGATCTTAATTATAAGTAAAACTAACCTCAAATATATATACCTCAATAGTCAATGGACTAGCTTATAGCTACTACTTAATTTATAAAACGTAACATACTTTGTAATGTAATATGACATCATGTATTTATGATTAATGAACTTAATATGTGTGTGAGTGTTAGACTTATTCCAACATGTTTTTTCTTAATTAGATGATTGTACAAATGTAACACTTCAAACGTAAAGTTAAAAACTTTGTGTTGTGCTCAAATTATGTGACATCAAGTTGTTGTAATTTAGCGAAAAGAAAGTTGACATAATATATACTTGCATGTAGGTTTATGCCTCTTTCGACCATCTATATATTTAACAAATATAAGTGATCAGTTCCGATCAAAACACTGCTTAAAATATGTTATTTGTTGAGCCGCATAATTTGGACTGTCTTTTGATCCCACGCTATTTGTCATTTCATTTTGTTTATCATTCTAATTAAATTATATTAAATAATTATGTGTGCATAGACGGTCATAGTCGAGATTCGTTTTCTATTATTATACATATATAGTAGTATTATTGCATGGGATCAATACGGAACACGTACGTGATGAAATAATATTATGAGGGAGATGACATCGTGAAAACAAGGATTAATAAGGCCGCTCCTTATAGCTTTTCTATACCACGTCTAGCCCGCTTCCGACGCTATAAGCACCGGCTGCGTCTAGCCCGCGTCTAGAGGGTTACTTCTAATATTAGAAGTGCGTTTTTGGTGTGTCTAGAGGGGAAGAATAGGAAAAGAAGTGGGTTAGAAGTGAGGGTTATAAGGAAAGGGTGTTCTTAGTGTGTCTAGAAGTGATGAATAGTGTTAGAAGTGGGTCAGAAGTAGTTCCTTATAAAGAGAGGCCTAAGTATCTCACAAATTATACCTTAATCCTAATAATAATTGATCAAAAGTAAAAAAAAAATAAAAAATGAACAATATTATTTCACGTACGTTTGATCGATACCCGGCCACTTTACACCAGAAAGGACACCAACTCTTCTAAGTTTTCTAAGTCTCTGTGTCTCATTTCTGTTTTTTGATCATTTGTAAAAAAGGTTGTCATTAAAATTCATATATATATATATATATATATATATCCCTATAAATTAATTACTACAAGATATATATATACACACACATATATATCAATAATATTTAGAATATATATATATATATCAATAATATTTAGAATGTTTAATTTTCATTAAAATTCATAAACATATATGATATATGTGCATTTTTGCACCTAGCTACAAGCCTACAAGTTTAAAATAACGTGTCCACAGTTGTACGTATATACATATATTAGGTTTTTTACTCGCACGATATGCGGATTTTTTTTAAAGCAGTATAATAATAAATTATATTTTGAAACATGAAAAATATAGTGATCTCTAATCCTTGGATGATAGATTATGTAATGTGAACTCCATACATAATGTTTTAACATACAAATAAACCTAAATTCAGGTTGAAATTTGGCATTGAGGACTTTGGCTATACTTTAAAGAATTGTTATAGTTGGTCGAATACCCGCAACATACAATTAGGTCAACAAAACAAAACAATGAAGTGTAGTGTAGACCTACATGTAAAGTTGAAACACGCGAATTCGATTTATTGGAGTGCCCAGAGTATATGATCAAGAATTAGGTGAAGATGTCTGAACTCTGAACCAACCTATTTTGATACATCTATTATCGTCTATTAGTTCATATAGAGTATATTATTTCCACATCATGATGATTGAATATTTTGATTACATAGAGCTTAATGAATGTTTAACTATTTGTTAAATAGCAATTATATACCTACACAAAATAAAGCTTAAAAAAAACCCTTTTTATAGAATTACTAATGTGATTAGATTATATTACCATTCATCCTAAATACATACAAATGGAATCAATAACAAATGAATTTGTAATCGTGCGTATAATTCTAACAAATATAAGGATTTAGTAAATATAGAATTTGTAATCGTACGTACAAAGTGACGATTTTATTAAAAATAAAAATAAAAATAAATAATAATAATAATAATAATAATAATAATAATAATAATAATAATAATAATAATAATAATAAAGGGTATGTAAGAATTTGTGGATTTGTAATATTCATGCCAAATTAATGTTGATCAATCCCATAAATATATTGTTTTTCATATACGATATATCCAATTTTATAGTTTCCATATTCTAATTTATACTATATTTTCTATAAAAAAGATTGATAATTTAAAAAAAACATGGAGATGCCACATAGGATAAATCTTATATGGCAACATTTAAGCATAGCTTTAATTAGAGAGGATGACTTAAAAGGCTAGGATTCCTACTGTTTTAATATATATATATATATATATATATATATACGATACAATTATATTTTATTTAAAATTTTATTTTTCTACACTAATTAATAAACATATATAGAGATCAAATTTACTGCATTTGACAAATTTATCTTTAACTTACACAGATGCAACACCATTTATATACTATTGCATTATTTGTAAATGTCCTAGATTTAAATGGGTTAATTGCATGTAATAATTAACTAATACGAGTAATATTAAAACTCATATATAGTAAAGAATATATTTATATAATGTAGTACGAGTATTTGGTACAAATTGAAAAAGAATTTTTTTTGTGAACAAACATGCCGTACGTAGGGGTCGGTTCAAACAAGACCAACTTTATGTTAAAAGCCTTTATATCCAAACTAAACACTCTCATTTCTCCCGATATTGTCTCTTTCTCATCTTTATTCAAAAAATGTATTTGATTACTTTTTCTTCTTTTAATTCTTCGTAATCTATACTATATTATATTATAAAGCAAAAAATCTCTGTCTAAATTTAAGTTTCAACATTTACATTCCAAAAATACCCCCTATATATTATATATTTATCTAAAATAACTATATTACCCTTTCTCTCTCCTCAAATCTCAACCAATCATTTTTTTTTCTTCTCCATAAATAATTTATTCCCCTAATTAATTCATTCAAAATCTTTTATCTCAAAAACCGTACATCAATAAATCATAAAAATTATATGGGTGTTCTTAAAATTTCGTGCTCTTTCATTAGAGATGTCATTCGATATACTTTCGACGAAATTTTAAATGGGATAACTGCAGAAAATAGAAAGCACCTTTCGACCCATTCACGAAAATAGCAGTGACCTTTAAAAGTTTTGTTATTTAGAAATGAACTTTCATTTATTACCGGAAATAGCAACATTTGACACGTGGACATGGTGACGTGAACATTTTTGATTACGTGACATTTTTTAATGACGTGACATTATATTTTATTTATTTACTATTTAATTTTTATCAGTCATGTCATTTCCTACCAAAATGGCTTCGTTTCAGTTTCGATTCTGACAAGGTTTTTTTTCTCGTCATTATATTCTGAAGCTAATTTCACCTTCTTTTTATTTATTTTTGTTGTGTCTCTTCCATTTTCAAGCATTGAGAAATTGTGTATGAAGATCATAAAGGAGACATAGATCTATATCTTCTTCGTCTATCTCGAATTTTAAAATCTCTAAAACTAGATGTCAAAACGTCTTTGTTTTTGTTGGAGAGAGATCCTGCGGATGTTCAGGTGAGACGAGAGTTTCATAGGCCAGATTTGGTTCGTTTAAGAAGAGTTTGTCTGCACATGAGATAGATCCAGATGGCAAAGGTCCGGAGGTTTTCTCGAACTCGAACAAACTGTCGACAGTTTCTAAGTTAGTTGAAGAAATCGAAGAAAAAACCATCCCCACATCCAACACCGACGAGGTGTTCTAGTAAGACGACTATAAATTAAAGTTCATTGCTGAAAAGTAAACTTTTAAAGGTTATTGCTATTTTCGTATTGTTTGAAAGGTCCTTTCTATTTTCTGTATTATAAAGAATGACACGTCATTAAAAATGTCACATAATCAAAAAATGTCCACGTCACCTTGTCCACGTGTCAAATGTTGCTATTTCCGGTAATAAATGAAAGTTCATTTCAAAAAAACAAAACTTTTAAAGGTCACTGCTATTTTCGTGAATTGGTTGAAAGGTGCTTTTTATTTTCTGCAGTTATCCCTTTTTAAATTTAAGGGCGGAGCCCGTACGGCTAAGGCATTTGGCTATCACACTCTATGACCTATCACCTTCTATAACCTATCACACTCTATGACCTATCACCCCACCATATTACCGCCGCAACGTACGAATACTTGCTCTCGTAACTTAAAACAAGCTAACGTAATTAATAGAAGATGTATGCTTTTTTTTAATCCTGGTAATGATTTACGAGTATTACACTACTTGAATTCATATATGTTTTTTTTTTTAACACAGTACGTAGCTTTGCTATTGACCCTATATATGCCTCGTGTCTACGTACATTTATATATAGAAACAAATAATTTTAATTTTATATAAAATAAAACTATCATCAACACTGTTAAAAAATTAAAACCAAAATATGTTTTTCGAAAACAAGTGTCGCTAAAAATTGTATCATATCAATACTTCGGTTTTTTCAAACTTTACAAACCTAAAAAAAGATAATTAAAGTATAAATGCTACTTAATTAAAGTATGTGAATGTTATGTATTGTCTGAATTATATATATTTAAGCATTCAACTGATTTATCTATACTATATTATAAAAAGAATAGCCATTTTTATTTTTGGTAATGTTAAAAATATGTAATATTTTCACTTAATACCCCTTAAAATGCTTTCATATACACTATCCTTTTAACATTAATGATTAAATTATACTGTCAGTCCTTTATCATTTAAAATATGTCCATTAACCTTTTACATCAATTATATACACAACTCACCGTCGCTCCATCACCAACAATCGTCCAACCATCACACCGTCGCCGCCATGACCACCGCCGCATAGCGCGGGTACCGTGCTAGTCATTTAAAGAAAAAATATATATAGTTTATTTATTTGAAATACGAAATAAATAGTTTTCAATTCAATGCATTTTAGATATTAAAATTTGTTGGATAGTAAATTAATAAATAAACTTGATGGTCATGTTGATTTTAAAAGTTTATTTAACACGAATAATTTTAGATTTGTATTATAAACTGCTAATGTAATTTAGATTTGTTTTATAATTGATACTTGTTTGTTTTCAAGGATAGCTAGAGACCTCAAAATTTGAAATATCGTCAAAGAAGACCTATTTTTCCTAAAAGTTTCTTTGGGATTTTAATTCTAATTCAAACTAGCTAGTGGGAATGCGTTACATTTTGCAAAATACTATGTTAATAGGATAAAACATTCATTAAAACAGATATTCAGATCTCATCAAATTGCCAAAAAGTCAATCATGTAAAATTTCCAATTTGTACCCCTGAACTTTTCACATAGATCTCTAGCACCCTTGATGTAGTTAGAAAGTCATTAGAACTACAAACTACGGCTCATCAACAAAGATTAAGTTCCCCACCCCAACCAATCCCCCGCCAGGCATGAGTGGTGTTTAAGTAATGGTAGTGAAGGTGTCTTCGTCGAATTTGGAATATTAGTGCATGGAGCCGAATAGAATCTCTGGACGGCTTTGATATAGACTCAAATATATGTTAAGACGTTTATATTTTGATAAACTGTGATTCGTATAACTGTTGGGAAAGTTGCAAAATAAATGAACAATAAATTAGATAAGCTAAAAGGCGTGATCCCCTTTCAAAAGATCAAATTTATTTGGTGGTTCGTTTAGATGAATTGATTGGATATAATTCAGAGAATTAATAAAACTTAATATGTATTTGTTGGAGAGGATTTTGAACCATAAAAAAAAGACAAAATGATAGAGAATATATATCACATATATATGTTTAGCTAGGGTTTGAAAACTGCCTTTAAAACTGTTTTCATGTATCCTAAATTGTCAAATTCACACCTTGTAGTTTTTGAAATATATTCTCTAGAGTGGATTTGACCCAATCAGGAGCCCTGTCCCTTGGACTCCGCTACCAGCGGCACTGCCCCCGAACCTCTATTACTTAGATGTTTCGCCTCTAAGGTCATTATAAACTCAAATAATCGTGCACTTTGATCCACACTACCAAATTTTTATTGGTTGTCAAGTTAATACAATTACACAAAAATATATAACAATAACATCTTGTCCATTTTACTTAAGTGAAATTCTCTTTAATTTGTTGTTTCCAAAAATGTCACGCCTAGATTAGTGATGTAGGACATGCAATATAAATGCGAAAGTCATGAGTTTAAATACCGTTTCATGTACCTTTAAGGTTTTAATTATAACGTTACGTGATTTACTTTCTCTAATGTTAGCTATCGTTAAAGAAACCCGATAAATAAGTAGTTATCCATTTCTGTAGATGTACAATTATGATGATGTATGTACAAAAGGGACAAACCGGTTAAAAGTATAACATGAGTGGGCTTCTAAAGCCATACCAAAGAGTTAAGGGGTTGTTATTGAAATAAAACGTCCATTAAGATTAGATACTGAAATACTTGAAAAAGAGTTGGGTATTGTAGAATCCCTAACAAACACTGCAAAAATCTCTCTTTTTTCTCTCACCATATATACGCATACATACAATACAATATGTATATATAAATGCATAATATATATCTGTCTATTTTATGCCCCCGTCTGGTCGGCAACGAACCTTCAGGTGAATGACCGTTTCTGTCTCTCTCTCACTCTCTCTTTTTTGTTTTCTGCTTATATTCTTCTTCTTTTTGCTTCTTATTCTCCTGCAACGAACTCCATTCTCTCTCTATCCATATCTATATATATATATATATACATCAAATCTTTATCTAAATTTTATCTATAACCTTTAAATCTCAACTCAACTTGCAGGAACCAAATCTAGCTAATTAATTCCAAGATATATATACTTTCTTCAATGGAACTTCAGTAGTTTTAACTGCTAGTTGCTCTCTCATATCATATATACTACTCTAGGTATGTATGTATATATCTATCTATTGCTTTTTCATTGGTATTTATAAAGAAGCCCACATCAAGTGAATATTAGTATAGCTAGTAGTAGTATTTATTACATTTGATATAATATAAAATCAAGATTTTGTTTTGTAAGCAAAATCTTGATTTTATGTCTTGTAAAGTGATGAACTTTTACATTAAAAGTAATATTACTTTTATATTGTTATATACTTTTAATTGAATGTCTTACACCTTTATGTAGATTGATTGCATCAAAATGCAATGTTGTCTTATTTAGTACAATGGCAAAAATCATATACTATATAAGTATCTTATAGATGATAACAAAAATGAGTTAAGTTGCATACATTTATATAAGAGAATTAAATTTCTTTTTTCTCCATCTTATCTTTCATTTCATGTATTTAATCTAATCTTTTTTTCTTTTTTTTTGATAAATAACTAAGACATTTATGTTGTGGGGTTTTACAGGTTATCTATTATTGCAATGATTAATGTGATGAATTATGTGAAGAAACCAATGAATGAAATGGAAAAAAGTTTGGATTCACAGTTGTGGCATGCTTGTGCTGGTGGTATGGTGCAAATGCCCCCAATCAATTCCAAAATTTTGTACTTCCCTCAAGGCCATGCTGAGCACTCGGGATCCAGAACTGTCAATTTTGGCAGACGGATCCCGCCCTACATTCTGTGTCAGGTATCCGCCATTAAGTTCATGGCGGATACTGACACAGACGAAGTTTATGCTAAGATTGGACTTTGCCCCATAACAAACCAAAACGATTGTGATAATTATGAAAACGAAGATGACGCGTTTCTAGGGTTTGATTATAAGACGAACGAAAACAAAGAGAAACCCTCTTCGTTTGCCAAAACATTGACTCAATCCGACGCCAACAATGGTGGCGGCTTTTCGGTTCCAAGGTATGTCACTAATTAAAGTTTGGTTTATTTTTCTCATAGTAATTACTTTTGTGTTAAAATTACCTTTATTGTTTAATGATATGTAATTAACTTCGACTTTTGTTTTTACTTTTTTTAATGAAAAAGGTACTGCGCGGAAACTATTTTTCCGCGCCTGGACTACGCAGCTGAGCCACCGGTCCAAACTATCCTGGTGAAGGATGTTCATGGCCAAATGTGGAAGTTTCGGCATATATATAGAGGAACTCCAAGAAGACATCTTTTGACCACAGGATGGAGCAACTTTGTGAACCATAAAAAGCTAGTAGCTGGTGATTCCATTGTGTTCTTAAGAGCCGATAATGGCGATCTATGTGTAGGAATTCGGAGAGCCAAAAGAGGAATTGGTGGTGGGTTTCTTGAAGTTCCTAATAATGCTTCATCACTATATGGAACTGGGTTTTCAAGATTTCCCCTAGAGAATGAGAATTCGAAGGGTAAATCGAGTGTAGAGTCTGTGATTGAAGCTGCAAATCGTGCGGCTAATGGGCAGGCGTTTGAGGTTGTTTACTACCCGCGAGCAAGTACTCCGGAATTTTGTGTCAAAGCTTCTACTGTGAAAGCTGCAATGAGAATCCAATGGTGTCCTGGAATGAGGTTTAAGATGGCTTTCGAGACAGAGGATTCGTCGAGAATTAGTTGGTTTATGGGCACGATTTCGTTGGTTCAAGTTGTTGATCAAATCCAATGGCCTAATTCGCCTTGGCGACTTCTTCAGGTATATATATGTATTCTCTATTTCAAATGGTTCTCACATTGAAATTTTTTCTATATATATATTTTATATATTTGTGTAACCTTTTTTTTGAGTTGAAAATGTATATTGAAATTAGTGATCTTGTGTTAACTTTTTTTATGTTTGGTCTAAATTAGGTTGCTTGGGACGAGCCCGAATTGTTACAAAATGTGAAACGGGTCAATCCGTGGTTAGTTGAATTAGTGGCAAGTATGCCCGCGATTCATTTAAGCCCATTTTCACCTCCAAGAAAGAAGCTTCGGTTTCCTCAACAACCCGATTTTCCCCTGCTGCCAAGCATTCAGGGAGCCAGGCATAGTTCACAATTTGGGCTGGACCATCATCTTCATCATCTCCAGTTTAACCAAATGAAACCGTTTTCAAACCGAATAATGAACCATGACTCATTGATGAACCGGTTCCCATTTCAAGAACGCGACGGAAACATTTCTTGCTTGTTAACAATGGGAAACCATAACAACCCAAAGACGCATCCAAAGAAGAAAGAGCAGGAAGAAGAAAAAGATAACAAAAAACCAATGTTTGTTTTGTTCGGTCAACCTATCTTGACCGAACAACAACTATCCGAAAGTGTTTCTGGTGACACGGATGGTTCCGTGGTACTTCAAAATGGTTCGGGCAGAAGTTCCTCTGAGGAAGATGGTCCATGGGTTGAGACGGGCCATTGTAAGATATTTATGGAGTCAGAGGATGTGGGTCGGACCCTTGACCTCTCCGCTTTGGGCTCGTATGAAGAATTGTACATAGAACTTTCAGGCATGTTTGGGTTGGATAAATCAGATGCATTAAGCAACTTGATTTATCAAAACATGGATGGAGCTATAAAACACATTGGAGATGAAACCTTTAGGTATAAATAATTTTTTGTACAACTTAACATTTAGCAAAGTTTGCATCTTATATTATTTTCGTGTACTCGATACTAAACTCCAACTTGTTTTTGTTGCAGTGAGTTCTCGAAGGTGGCACGAAGGTTGACGATTTTGAACGATTCGAGTAGTGGCAACATAGTTTGTTAGCAAACAATCGATATGTTTACAAAAACATGTACAGTCCAAGTTATTAGTTTGTTTAATTTCTTCGTGTTACTTATTACTTTTTTTTTTTTTTTGGGTTATAGGAGTTATGGGGAAATCCCCTTTCTACCTATGTTAAGACATTTTAGCATATAGGAATCATTGTAATGTTTTTGATGTTTTCTTTTCTTGATTCTTAATTAAAGTTGGCTGTTGCTCATTCAACTCTTGTGTAGTACTACCTTGTAACTTTATGTTGCATACCAAGAAATCTTGTGAATGTGATCAAAAAATGAAAAAAATATAGAAAGAGTTTCCTCTGATTGTTGTAATTAAGTTACAAATTATTAACCATTAGGGCTTTGGCAAACAATATTAGGAAATTGGAGATCCATGTTGTTAGATCGAGCTAGCTAGCTAGTGCCAAAAAAAGAGGTATAGAAAATTACAATTCTTTATGTGGCCATGCCGGATTGACGATGTTTGTGTTTGGGAAAACCTTTACTTTGTTTGAATTTAGTTGGCGATTAACTCGATCAGACCTCATGGATTTATTTTATTTGGGAAAGCCACCATTGCCAGATAATAGTTAAAATGGCAGGAGGACACACACAAGTAATTAGTTGCCTAAACGGCTAGACCTTCGATAGTTATTTGAGAAGGCCGGAGAGTTGTTTCACTCACTTTTATGCAGAATATCTTATGACAAACTTTGAAAGTTTGTGATAAATGAAGGTGATTAGTAACTAAATATATCACACTTCATTTTATCAGCTTTCGTTAAGGTACCTATAATAAAATTCTAGAATAGGCTTTTAGTATGAAAAGATACATACTTTTGACGCACGTAAAGTGAGGATTGAGACTTCATTCAACATATTTTTATTTTTATTACTAGTACAATGTTTATGTTTATATATATATGGAAAAAAAACTTGTATGTACTAACAACTAATTAGAGGTTGACATATATACATTCACTGTTCGAAAGATATATACTACAATTCTACAAGTACATTTTGCAGCATAAAGTTAGGATCTAATTAATTAATCATCATCATGTTGTTTCACACAATATATATCTCCAAATTCATCATAATCTTTCAAATGATGTCGATATCTTTAACATTTGGGAAGCATATACTGATATACATTATCATGATCGACTCTATCTGTTTCCTAGGACAAAGGGTAATTAAGCTGAGCGGCTGGTATCCCGACCACTTTTTTGGTAATTAAACCAGACTATTTGCAGCGATTATCGCTGCATATAGTGGTGTTTTTGTCTATATCCAACTATTTGCAGCGATTACTGACAGGGGGTCCGCTATTTTTTTTGTCAGATTTGCCATTATAGACAGGAGGCTCGCACTATTTGTAATGACTATCGCTGTAAATAGTATATGTGGTCTAGATACCAAAAAAACTTGGTTGGGATATGAATCCCTTTAAGCTCTATGCATTAAGCTAATTAATATGGATTAATGACGATATAAATAAAGTTTTATATAGTAAAAATCAAGTGAATATAAAATGGAAGTCCCACAGACAACATTAATCCCAAAGTATAGTGGGATTAGGAACAGACAGCTTGCTCACGTGCGGCTTGGTTGGTTTACGTCTGTTTTCAATTCATGTTGTCACATTATCTACCCTCCATTTTTTTCTTACTTTTAACTTTGAAAGATTAAACGAGATATATCACTCGGGCGTTGCTCTGAAAGACATTACGTTTATGTATATTGTAGTATGTAAAATTAATAGAGTATTTCAGACGTTTATTATGTGCGATTATATGTAAGATTTATAACGTATTTTTAGGATTATTTACAAAAATGCGACTGATTTGTCACTGAATTGTAGTTGTCATACAATATAAAAGTAGAAAAACTCAAACATACTATAATTAGACCTTGTTAAGTTATAAGTAATGTTTGATGCTAGTTACAAAGTTGTAGAGAAAATGTCTAGTTAGAGAAAAAGACCCAACTCCTTGTTAGATAAAAATGATATAATTTGCATCAGTCTTTGTAATTACCGTTAAACACTCGAGCAGAATTTAATGATCGTTAATTGATGAGGATCTTTATTGTAAGAGTATTAAAGTATATGAGCATAAGTAGTAAAAGGAGGAAAAGAACTGAAAGAAATGACACAAAAACCATTCATTCATTTTAGGATAGTTATATTTATGGAAAATAATTTATCTTTTAAATAAATAGCTTAATGTCATCCTAATTATAAGATGATGACATGTGAAAAATCCATGGACAAATTTAGGAAAGAGAATTAGTGGATACCACTTATTACGTTCTTATAGTTTTAAGAATATTTTTAGTCTAATTTTTAGGAGGATTTATCATTTTCCATTTATATATACATAATTATTCATAATATTAGACTATAAAATATATTACACTTAACTTCAAGCAGTTAATACATATGTCTCAATTTTGTCAGTAGATCAATTGTCATCAATTACTCGTCGTAAAAATAATAATAATTTGTGGCCAATGTGAAAGGCTTTTGACTTGAGTTAGTCCTTGAAAAATGGAAAGTGATATATGTACCATTTCTTTTGATGATTGTATCACACCTATGCATACAGTAAGTTGTATAACTTGTACATTGTGATACATTTATAAAAAATGGTGATACGAATATCATTTTCTTTGAAAAATAGCTTAGAATTTTTTGTGGATTTTAATCTGAATAATATCATAAACTTTCCTTTTTGTGAGGTAAAATAAATATAAATATGAAATAGATCCCTCCGTATTAAGCTTGATAAGTGGTTTATTATATTAAAAATATCACAAAGTAAAAACCAATAGTCTGATTTTGTTTTTTATATGGGATTTTTATGTCTTAATTTTTTGTAATTGACCACAACTTTTTTATTCCAACTTATTTTACAATATTTGCAGTTAAAGCTTCATATAGGTTGTAGATTGTGTAAAATTTGTATATCTAGAATTGTACGAGTAATTTGCAAATTTTTTGTATGAAGTAAAATACATTATAAATATAAAGTATGAATAGCATATATAAATGTGAATTGAATAAGAAGCCATGTTTAGGTGCGTAACAAGAGTTGCGCCGTTTCGATGGTTGGGACGACTTATCAATCCCATGCACACACACACTCACACCATTTAATGCCCATTCAATTATGGAAAATTGTCTCCCACACACCCATTTTAAATATTTATTTATTATACTTAAACTTTGTGAAAACCAAATTGTACAACTGTTTATCCTCAAATTCACCCCCAACAATATGGTTTTTCTTTTTCGATTTTAGAGACAAAAAGGTTGTTTTTCGTTTTTTTAAACAATTTTTTTGAAAAATAGCTCAATCGTGTACACATGTTTATTTAGTTGTAGTCGTATAATAAAGGTTAAAAGACTAATTATAATAGAAGCTACAAATAAACTATTAAACTGTTAATAAACTTAATTTCTGGATTAGAAAAATGAAACAATTAAAGTTAATATTTAAAGTTTTACTTTAAAAAAAAATGAGTTACGAGTAATATTTAAAGAGAATAGAAGAATCTTTAAAAGTTTATGACAAATAAGAAAGGCTCGAGATCCCATATAAGAAATTTGGTAAAGAGTCAAAAAGTCAAACATGAAAGTTGTCTAAGCATATTTTTCCTAATTTTTGGTTGTTTTGTACGAGTATCTTTTTCATGACTCCAATAATGTCAACTTTAGTTGCACAAATTTGGATTGCAACACATAAAGTGAAAGACATAATGCAAACATAAGATAACACATGACGTCTTATTATAAAGAGGAAAATGGTACTGTAAATAGCAACCTTATTTTTTTCAAGGCTGCTATTTTTTAATTTTTTAGAAAAAATAAATCCTTCTAAGCATAATAATCTATGTATAGTTTACAACTGTTTAACTAGCCGGTTTAACCCATTAACTAGAAACACATAAATACTATCCATGTTCATGAAAACATTATGTATGATATAACATATAAAATATAAATTGTCAAAAAAAAAAAAAAAAATGGAATAACTTTTTAAAATATGTCATTTTGCTAAATTGTTAAAAATTATGTGCATATATGACTGTGTGGGACTGTGGGTCGTTGGTTATTCACGAATCCACACTTGAGGAGTAAACTCAGAACCTCAAATTTATCTATGTAAATGTGCAAATATAGTCTCAAACTAAACTGACCCAGATTATGGACTCAAAATCGTAGACCGAATCTCAGAAATGTACTGACGACTTAGGTTGGTGAAATTTGAAGTACTTCGTCTATCGACAGGTAGCCCAAGGTGGTCTCACCCATTGTCACAGCATACGCCTATTGTAGCAGGTCTTGGCTCGTTCTAATTGCTTCAACAATTGCATTTCAGATACACCTTAAAATAAACAAAAAGTAGCTAGTGGTCAATCTGATTTTTCTAATCATACACGAATAACAGGACCAAAGCCGAACGTGTTAGAATTAAATTGGCCATTCTATTCGGGTTTGTGTTTTATTCGATTAACCACAACCTAAAATTTTTATTTGTTGAACTACTATATTCTTTTTGAGGCCTCGCATAAAGAATTATACCCAATAACCCATTTATTTGTATAAATGTGATACCTGACCCGAACCCAAATAAATCCGTTTAATCTAAAACACAAATAACCCGAACCATCAACAACCTTTAAAAGGATGACATTTGGACTTTTGCCTATGGGTCTATCGGATTGATCATGACACAGACTCCAGAACTTGGCCTCTGGGCTATGAGCCTCAAAATTCAGATAAAACTGGGACTTCTGACACAAACAGAAGTCTTCCCAGTAGGTGCAGACAGAAAGCAAGTGAAAAAACAGCCAGAACTACATATCAATCTAAACATATGATTGGCACAACTCAGATCATGAATGAGAAACGGATAAACTTCAATATCTCATAAAAATCATAAATTCTCATCATACAAGAATACCACAAAATCACATGTTGGCCAACTAGACATACTTTTTTTAAGTTCAACAAGAAATATATTTAGTTCTAACCATGCTTATTACCTATCACTTCGTAAACTAATATCCAATACAAAAAATATCTAAAAATATAATCAAGTTTCGGCACATATTGGAAGAGGTTGTATAATCTATAAGTGTCATAAGATCAAAACGGAACTCGTAAATTATTTAAAAAAGCTAAGGTATGGGGAGATGTAGACTTCCCAAATAATGAGCACCAAGAAGGAAGCTTTTCAAGAATCCTTTTAACTTTTGGAGTCAACTGGTCAACATCTGTTCTTAGTTTCAACAGGATTTCGCCGTCAACAATTGTTACTTGAGTCTGGTTATTGTCCCAGTAAAGGGTCAGATCAAACCTTTTCGGAGCATTCTTCCCTCCAGAAAACTGAATTATATGCCATCCATCTGAAGCACTTTTAGCGCCAATTTGAATCAGTTCCTCACCATTTTCAACATCTGAAAGAAGAATATCAATGAACTACAATGGTCCCGCTATCAAGCTACAACCAATAAGAAAATTCGGGAAAATCCAAAAATATCGATCCATTTATGAAATAATTGTATTCAACAAAAAATTACATTACTACTGAAATAAATGCACTTTTTTTGTAACTATATTTGATATATTGATTATTTACAAAGAATTTCTTATGGAAAAAGTGGCTCAGGATCACCCTGTCATTTTGACCGGTACAAAAGTCACTTGTTTTTAACTTGAAACCACCCTGTCCAACCTATCCATTTTACAAACTCTAAGCCTGAAGTGAAGATAGTACCTTTGAGTCTGAAATCTTCTATTTTGTTAGTATTGATCGCAAGAGACCAGCGAGTTGACGCTTTAGTATCCAATGTAACCTGTGTAACTCGCTCACCTGTTCTTAAATCTCTCTCCACATTGAGAGTTGGGATATCCGATTTGCTCCATCCAATTACCGAATCGTCCTTAGTCCAACAACTGTATGTAGTAGTGAAAGTGACGAAGTCAGCAACATTTTCTCTTCCACATTCAAACCCTTCTCCAATATGTTGAATCTCCTTGGTTAATTTTCCAGGGGTAGTTGAAAAGAAAGAAATATAAGAACTCGGTTCTTTGTATTCCCCATTTCTTCCTGATGCGTCCACAACATGAACAATCTGAAAATCATCATTGATATACATAGATACATCAAATCACTGGTTCCAGGCATAAGTGTGCATTTTGATCAGAGATGACTAGATGGCTAGGTTAGGTGGGTCGGGTAACAGGTTTAAAAGACTCAGTGTTTGGACAATCCGAAATAGGCCGCCTCAGTTACAAAATTATAACAATTATAAACAAAACTTTGAAAAAATCTAGTTATTCAATTCTTTTCAATTTTTGCAAATATTAATTTATATTTTTGGGTCCATTCTTATCATACAAGTACAATATGACCAATGCAACATTATTACTCCAAACAGTATATCAGTAAGACCAACAAAGTGAACAATGGAAAATCAACAAAACAAAAGCTACTTTACATTTACGGCTCTGGAAATATCTTCAGTGAACG
Organism: Erigeron canadensis; assembly: GCF_010389155.1. Lineage (NCBI taxonomy): Eukaryota > Viridiplantae > Streptophyta > Magnoliopsida > Asterales > Asteraceae > Erigeron > Erigeron canadensis. The sequence continues at coordinate 31,472,803 of NC_057761.1, read as the reverse complement.
GTGGGATGATTCCTGATATAACCACCGATAGTGAAAGGCCAAACACAATTAAGCTTGCCATTGCAATTAGTTTTTTGGCACCTATAAATGAAGAAAAAGTAAATCAATACGCAACAAGACATGAATAGTAATAGAAAAATAAATAAAACGGGGCTATTAAAATGAAAGATTTTTACTATATATGCCGAAACTGATCTATGGTTGTACTTAAAAGAACAAAACAGAATTTTTTTCACTAATAAAACTGGGCAGCATTTTAAGTTTGATACTCAAAACTGATCTTATGAATTAAGAAGTTAATAACTGTGTTGAATAAGAGACTAGGTATAACAGCCTAATGATGTTAACTTTCTAATAAAATAACCCACGCCAATTTCAGCTGTAAAAGAAGAAACTTTCAAAAGTCAAATATGGATCTTTATTTAAACGGTGAAGGCAAATTTAGATATTTTTAACATGTTCGTCCAAATAAACAGATATCAATTATATTAATAGAAGAAAACCTGATATGTGGATGTATGAAAGAAGATACACCATAGTCAGGCATATGACAGCTGATATGTACACAGCAACTATTAGACTACCCAGCCACTCGGGGGTACCTCCAGGGTTCCTGCATCAATATAAAACTAAATATAAAAAAAGAAAAATAAGTTTTATAGCTATTGATTGTAACTATTATTATATCATTTACACTGCATGCAAGTGTATTAATCACAGCACATATATATAACACATCATGGGTTAGCAGAAGGAAACATAAAGGAAAAGGTACATAATTAATTTTCGGATCAAACATTCCACCATTAATAGATAGAATCATAGAATTTTATGTTTGATTACTTATAAGGTTAGATACCAGCATACTCCTTTTGATAGGATTGGTTATTAAGGTTAGCCCGGTTATGAAAGTTCGTATCAAGATTTAACACGCCTTGTAATACCTGTCAAAGCGAACAGCCATACCAACAACTGTTCCTGCTAATCGAATGAACATGCCACCAGAGATTAGGAATGGTATAAATAGTCCCAGCAATAATGTTATTGTTTTGAGAGCCTTCGGTGCCCGGGCTGAGGATAAAGTTGCTTCTAGCAATCCATCTAGAAAATCAAGGACTTATATCAGTCAGACTCTAACTTTGACCAGCAATTACATCTTATTTCCGGGGGAAGGAAAAATAAAGAACTTACAAGCAAATGCTGGTGAGATGAGCCACACAAGGGCTATATAGGAAGATCCAACTTTGAAATAATTTCCCACAATGAGAAGAAAAAGCCATTGCAATAATCCACTTTTATAAAGAGATCTTTCAGCTTCCAGTTTGGCCCAGTTGGCTTTAACCACTGGGGACAAGGTCTCCATTCTTTTGGAAAATACACGTGAAATATATCTTTTTAGTATAAGATAACTGATATGTTGACCAGTCAAAGCCCCAAGGAAAGCAGGGGAAGCAAATAAACCTCCAACAAGCCAAGGGTTTGAAATAAAGGGTACTGGTGATGAAGATACAAGTGGTAGAATGAAGGCAACACCAATGGAGAAACTTAACGAAAATATCCACATTAATAAGATGCCTAAAACTGATAAGGCTAAAGAGGAAGTGGCAGGTGAACCACCCATCACAACTGATGTAGCCCATATCATAATGGATTGCATTATCACCGAATTGTAGAGCATGTTGGCAAAACGTTGGCGAAATACAACCATGTATGTTCCCTGAATTGTCACATCAAATTATTATTTTAAAATACTGCTAATCGTGCATATTTAAACTGATGGTCCCATGTTCCATGAATATGGGATATTCAACAACTTATATAAATCACAATCATGCTTTTGAAATTTATACAAATTCATATAATAATACTTTTAACTGATGGTCCACTTGATGGCATATCGAACAAAGAGAGCTCGCTTAGGTCTGATTTCTGTTTTGGGTTACACTTTATTTGCACTAATGAAAAACTCACTTCTAAAAAGTTTTCATCTAGGCTAATCATCTAAGTTAACTGGTGCCATGTCATGGTCAAAATTATTGACATGTCTGCCGTTATGTCAACATATTGACCAGGTAAGCCGGGTGAAAGTGGGTTACCCAATAAAATATCAGACGACAGTTGGCTACCTTTTAATGAAATTGATTTCAAAAGCAGAGTGTCCCTCTCATTGAGTGCTAATAAATCATTCCTTGTAATCAGGAAAACAAAAGCATACATCGTTTAAGAGTATAGAATGGTAATCATACCAAAATGTCAAAATATATGGCAGCATCACCGTCACTTTTCTCATTAACTGCCATTGCTTTGCCATTAGATAGCTGAGACGACGCAGCAGTATGAAGCAGAAAAGCAAGCATATTTTCCCCAAGATGCTGAAGGGAACCCGGTTTCAAAAGCTTCAACTTGTCATTCTGGAAGAGAACAAATGATCACTTTTAACTTATATGTATGCAAGAATTCACTTATAATAGTAAAAATGATCCTAAAAAACTTAAATAACACCTTCGTGTGATATACAGCAGTATTATCAGCATAAGCAAAATCAAGCCCAGAAAGACCAGCAACCTCTCTGTACACTTGAAAATCAGTAGCAGATTTAACGAGACCTGAAGTAAAAAGATCCTGCAGCACTAAAGAAAAATAAAACTTAAAAATCTTGATATATTTGAAAAAATAGAAAGTGAATTGAGATTGATGACAAACATGATCTGTTTCCATTGTTTTTTCCATGAAAAGATCTAATATATACAGGAAAAAAGCAAGAGACTACACACCTGAGCAAGAATTTGGCCAGATGGGTATTTGGCTACCAATGCAAAGTTCTCGATAGCCCATGGATGAGGACCGGCCTGTCAAAATGAACAACATATTAAGGGAAGTACCAAGGTTGGCCAGCCATAACCTACAAAATTACATGTCCTAAGGGTGTTTCCTTTTCCAGTTTAATGGGATTAAAGATGTCTTAGCCTCATAGCTCTGGTATAGATATTATTGCACTTTCTTGATGGTTGATTACCTGGAATATAGCAGATGGTCCTCCAATGCCCATGGCCTCCAAGTCAATGGCCATACGTATGGTACTGCTCCATGGATGCTGTAACATACTTTAGGTTACCGCTCCAAAAGACCAATTGATAAAGAATAATGAAATTACAATCACATATTACATACAAGAAATATTTGCTCTTTGCCGTTCTAAAAATAAAAATAAAAATATTTGCTCTTTGGTACAACATCCATTAACTATAAAAATATAAGCAATGCACGCTAACATAAGCAAAAATTCATACCTGAGTTATGAAACTATGGGCACCATTTAATCCCTCTTCCTCCCCGGTATTAAATAAGAAGATAACAGAATTTTTGAAACCATGAGCCCAATGAGAGATTCCTCGAGCAAGCTCTAGCATAACAGCTACACAAGAACTGCAGTCACCAGCTCCTTCCCTTCATGAACATAAAGATTCAAATTCATTATCAAAGTAAGTAAAAAAACAGAGATGGAATACAGAGAAACAAATAAAGGTGACCAATGGGCATTGGAAGAAAATTACGCTGAGAAGACGGTATCTATGTGAGAAGAGACCAATATAGCACTATCTTCTGCTTCAGAATTGTATTTTGGAGAGATTTTTAAAACAACATGTTTTAGATCTGAATAAACAAGCGTTTTCCCTTTAAAAAGTCCACTGACCAGGATATTAGCACCAGAACTTGCATGGAAAAGGTCAACTTCAACATCAACTTCCCAGTGAGCTGTCTTCTTTATTTCCTCGGCCACTTCTAAAACATACTGCAAAAACAAGCAGATCAACTATGAGGTTCGACCATTTGACCTATGATATCTCAAGAATATTAGGCATTATATGTTTAGTCAGTTTTTGCCTACAATGTAGTTAACAATGAATTAAAGCCCGTGTAAATTGATTGTTTGGTTTTAAGTTGCCTAGCGTTGTGCCCTTTCCTATGTTTTTTTATAATTGCCAGCAGCTAATTAAGGTTTTATATACTAATTGTATATACCTACATTCATGATCTTTCAATGTTACTAAACAAACTAGCGGATCGCCTGATCATCAAATTAAATGGGTAAATACTAAACATACGATACGTTGACAGGTGACAAACATAACTTATTAAAAACAGACGATACCTGCAGACCAAGCTCCAGTGCATCAGAACCAACAGGATGAGGACCCAACTGAGTCAACTCAACCACATGCTTCATCGCCTGAACCTCCGAAAAACCTCTTTTCCCAACCTGCTCAGCACTAAGAGGCTCTGGCAAACTCTCAAACTGATAATGATGAACTGCCCATATTCCTTGTATGATAAATATGAACATAGCCAGAATGGCATAACCTGATCTCTTTGCAGTCACTACATTCTTAACTTTCGTCTCATCTCCGATTTCCTTATCGACACCCGGAATCTTTTTCGACCTATTCCTCATTCTATATCTCACTTTGACAGTTAATCAAACACCTGATAGGCAACCATAAAAAAACACCACTCCTATATACATCAAAAACCATAAAGCAACAATCTTTTTACTATTAACAGTCAAGAATTCATCATAATGTGTGTTTCCAATGATACCCACAAAATTATTCAAGATTATTAACAATTTACAATATGATCTTTCTATATATAACAGATAATTGCTTGCTTATATAAAATTAATGGTGTTTAAGAACAAACCTTATTATTGGGTCCCTAAAGATTTGTAGAAGAACTGGTCATAGAAGATTGGAGAGGAAAATGGGATTAGAGATTTTGGTGAAATACAGCATATATATAAATATATAGATATAGGTTGTATATGCATACAAACATATATGGTTTTCTTTCTTGTGGTGAAGTATTTTGACCTTTAGTTGGAGTGTGTGTTTAGTTGCAAAGTGACGCAATGGGATTGGATGAGTGTTTCCTTATCTTTTGATTAATTACCCTCAACCCCCCGCAACTATCAACTCTCACTTATTGATGATGACGATGATAACGACTGCAATGTGTTTTATTGTTCGGGAGCCTTACCGGGTTTAGGTGATTTAGGCCGGTTGGCCTAACTATCGTTATCAATAAAGTTTTATTCAAGATTATGGTTATAACTCATAAGAATAGCTTAATGGTATCTTAATAGTAGGATAAAACCTAGAGATTATTTTTTTTTAGTATCTTCCTGAATTATTGTATGGACATTATTACTTAGTAATAATATGATCGAATGGTTCTATTAATGGCACAATATACTTCAATGGTTCATTAATGATCTCAATTTATCATTACAAATATAATATTTGGTTATAAGATTGAAAAGAGTTATGTTATCATTAATTTATGAAAAACAAACAACCTCCCTATCAAAACGTAATATTCTTAGTTGACCACTAATGTTAAATGAATTGTTTTTAAAACAAACAAGTATTTCTACCTGGACGTTGCCCCGAGAGAAAACAAAACTCCCATGGCAAAAGTTAAAAAGCATTAAGCCAAAAAACAAATTTTCGCCGCAAAAGTTATGAAAATAAAAGTCATTGTCAAAAGTAAAAAAAATATGAAACTTTGATAATTAAATTTAGAATCAAAAGTTTTGTGGTTAAAACTTAAAAAGCAAATCAAAGAAATCATACTGAGGAGACTTAAAAAAAAAACTTATGTGAAAAAAAGTACAAAAGTTAAGAAATTTAAACTTGTTTGTCTGGCAAAAGTTTAAAAAACAAAAGTTACGTGACAAAAAATAAAAAGGGAAATGTAAAAAAAAAAAAGTTTTTGTGACGAAAGTTTAAAAGTAAACGTTATGTAGTAAAAATAAGAAAGAAATAACTTTTGATGAGAAAAGCATAGAAACGAAAAGTTATGTAGCAAAAAAGTAACTAAAGCAAAAATTTGGTGGCAAAAGTTAAAAAACTTAAAATTAAAAACAAACTCCGTTAAATACCCTTTTGTAACTACAGTTAGTTAGCGAAGTAACACTTAACGGTCATTAAAACCGTTAATTATTTTGTTGTGCAATAACAACTTGTACTTCATGCATGAGGGGGTGTATTTTTAGTTACAGTAACACCCCTGACATACCAAAGTTAGTTTTTAGTATTTATATAATGTATTTTTGATCTTTGTGGTATGACACTAGTTGAAAGTTTGATACAAACATGTGAAAGTTGGTGTTCCTTGTCCCTGACGAGTTGCATCCTTGGTCCAATAGTAACAATACGTTGCAGTTAATGTCTGCCCATATATAGGGTGAGGATCTTGGAAGAAGGGGTGTTAAAGAGAGAAGGGAGAGAAGGTCCTATTGACCAATCAGAACGCAACATGTGTCTAAATTAAAAAAAAAAGCGCGGTGGCAATTTCGTAAATAATTTAAAGTTTTGTGAAGCTTGGTCAGCTTCAACTCTCAATGGGTTGGGTCAGTTTGGGTTGAGTCAGCCTGAATTGGATCAGCTTAGTTTGGGTTAGCTTGATCAGGTTGGGTCAGCTTATGGTCTGGGTGAGTTTGGGTCAGCTTGGGGTCTGGTGAGGTTAGGTCAGCTTGGGGTTGGGTCTGGGTCAGTTTGGGTCAGCTTGGGGTCAGGTCAGGTCAGGTTAGGTCAGCTTGGGGTTGGGTCAGTTTGGGGTCTGGGTCAGGGTTGGGTCAGCTTGACATACAATCTACACAAATGTAGATTATGGGTTTTGGGTCAGCTTAGGTTCTGGGTTGGGTCAGCTTGGGTTCTGGGTTGGGTCAGCTTGGGTTAGCTTGGGGTCTGGTCAGGTTGGGTCAGCTTAGGGCTGGGTTAGCTTGACACAATTTACACATAATCTACACAAATGTAGATTATGGGTTTTGGGTCAGCTTAGGTTCTGGGTTGGGTCAGCTTGGGGCAGGTTGGGGTCTGGTCAGGTTGGGTCAGCTTGGGGTTGGGTTAGCTTGGCACAATTTACACATAATCTACACAAATGTATATTATGGGTTTTGGGTCAGCTTGGGTCACGTTGGGTCAGCTTCGGGTCTATGTCAGGTTGCATCAGCTTGGGTTCTGGGTCAGGTTGGGTCAGCTTGGGGTTGGGTTAGCTTGACACAATTTACACATAATCTACACAAATGTAGATTATGGGTTTTGGGTCAGCTTCGGGTCCGTGTCAGGTTGAATCAACTTGGATTTTGGGTCGGGTTTGGGGTTGGGTTGGGTCAGCTTGGGGTTGGGTAGGGCTAGCTTGGGGTTGACCAAGCTGACCCAGAACCTGGGCTGACCAAACTGACCCAAGCTGACCAACCAAGCTGACCCAGAACCCAAGCTGACCCAGAACCTAGGCTGACCAAAAGTTTGATTTATTTACAAAAATGCCAGCGCACAATTTTTTTTAAAAAATGACGTGTCACACTCTGATTGGTTAATATAACTTTCTCTCCCTTCTCTCCTTAACACACCTTCTTATTTGATCTCTCTCCTATATATATATATATATATATATATACGACTTTTAACCCTCAAATTCACTCCAATTCTATTTTCCAGTCACAAATGAATTTCTTAATATATTCTCTCTGAATATGTCTCACGTGCGAGGTAGTTCAGTCATTTAGTTTGCCCACCCATACATACGACTTTTAACCACCAAATTCACTCCAATCTTATTTTCCAATCACAAATTAAATCCCTAGTATATTCCCTCTGGAAAAAAAAATAGCCCTATTGATCATAAAAAAAAACAAGTAAATAAAAACATAATCAAAGTAAAAAAAAAAACATGGTGGTGACGATATGGTATCTTCGAGGCAATGTTGGTACTGAAAGATTGAATAGATGTTGTCTAAAGATGGTCTTTGAGGAGAGGTTCGTTAATGTCCAGATGACACACAAGGCTACGAATTTCTCTGTCTTTCCAAACTTTTTGTTGGAATCATAAAAAACTAAGCTGATTTTGTAATAAACTTTTTTTACGTTAATAATATATATATATAATGTAATGTCGTTATGCCATTTTCTAAACCTCCGACATCTTAGTGTATTTACTCATTATGTATTCTGGTATCGAAAGACTAGATAATGGTATTTTCGAGGTAATGTTGGTATCATTATAAGAACTTCTATAAAAATAGGTTACGAATCCAAATTGTGGCAAAGACTAGATGAATGTTGTAAGTATCATCATAAACTACAGATGACTATTAAGACTAAGAGGAGTGGTGATGGAAGGAGGGTGGGGCGACTTGCGTCATATGACATGTGGGGTAGGAAGGGTTGCCCTTAGAAAAAGGTGTAAATGAGTAGATTTTAAAGAATGAGGCGACTTGCGCAATGTGACATGAGGGAGTGATGAGTTCTTTGTTTTGATTGGTGGAGTGGGTTTTTGTTTTGAAATCTGTGTTGGTCAAACTCAAATAGGCAAACATTCAAGTTCGCTGGACAAGAGGTTCAGTTGAGGGTGGTGGTGTTGGGGGCAAACTAGGGCAGAAAAGGGGGGAGGTTGCTTTAGTCGCCCACACCGCATAGTCTTAATAAATTTTTTTCTTCACATAATCCACCGAGTATTTTGAGAGAAAAATGGAAAAAAAAGAAAAGAAAGGGATAATGATCTGTGGATGTAATGAATTATGACAAAATATCTATGTTATATATTGATCTAGTCGGGGGTTTATGTTATGTAACGAACTTCCAAAAAACGCCCAAAAGATGCATGTTACCTGCTAATCTACAGGTTGCAGGTCACCAATTTTATTTCCTTTTATTTTTTAATTACGTGACGTGCTGAGTCAGTAATAGTGTCCATGTTTTCATTTTCTAAACTTCGGCACACCTTTTCTTTGAACATATAATCCAGGTGCAAAGAAGCTTTTCACACACATATAATCCTGGTGCAAAGGAGCTTCACCTTTTCTTTTTAGTCTCACCTCCCTTTTGACTTTCTAAACTCCGACTATGAATCTTGGATCAATTTTAACAACATTTTTGCTTTTTGTTTTGCGTGTGTGCTACACACACTTTCTACAAGCAGCAACAACGGAGTCAAACCCCCCGCCTCTTGTCGCTACTGTTCCACCGCGGTGATCTTACCATTACCGATCTTCACAACCAGATCTTCACGGTCAACATCAATCCCAAACAAAAATATCAAGATCTTGACAAAAATCTAAAAATAATCAACACTAGATCTACGAATCGAAGTTTAATTAACAGTTGAACACCTCATCGTCTTCTTTCTTATGACTTGGCAAAAATAGATTTCAAAGTCCATATCATGTTTAATGGCGTATCATCACTGGACCGCAAAAAGTTGTTCTTTTTCTTAATCTAAATCTTCATTTTTGTATAATCAACTATTAAAGTTTTCACCTTTTTAAAATTTGACCGCCATAACCTATGAAGATGTACGGGTGGTTGCCGCTGGCAACGGGTGGTTACACTAATTGGTGGCAGGCGATGGTTATCAATCTGGAAGAAATGAGTGACTGGAGTGGCGGTGGTTGAATTGGGAGTAAATGAGATGAGGTTGAAAAATATATGTATAAATGAGATATGCATACATATACATAGAAAAAAGCCTTGGTCAAATGTTCACGTCACAATTATTAGTGACTCAGTACGCCACGTAATTAAAAATAAAAGGAAATAAAATTGGTGACCTGCAACCTATAGATTAGCAAATAACATGCATCTTTTGGATATTTTTTAGAACTTTGTTATATAAGATAGAACCTAACTAAATCAATACATAACATATACATCCGAAAAGAAAAGGTAACAAGAATATACATATTTAAAGATTATTCGTACAAACAACGCCGTTAGCCACTTGTATCCATCACCGGCGACAATTTAACGGTCACCAACGACTGACTAACCATCCTCCCCCTTTCTACTTTCCCAATTTCACCATCACTAATATATCACCACCATTATCACTATTACTCTGTCTCTCTCTCTCTATAGATATATATATAAATACCCCATCAAATTTTTACACTCATTTCCAACTGGGTCACAAAAAGATTCAAACTTTAACCTCAAATCCATTAATCCATCCATAAATATTTCTGGGTTTTAATTATGAATCGATAAAGCTTCATAAAAATCAAGAATTACTTAATATAATATAATATATATATATATAATAATATATAATAATGAGTAATAGAAGCAGGCCATTTGTGCATCCATTTGATATTGAAGTTAGGAGAGAAGAAGGGGAAGATGAAAATGGTGGTAATGGGGTTTTGCCTGATGATGTAACTGTTATAATGAAAGATGTTCAAGGGATGCCTGGAACCCCAGCTGGACTTATTTTAAGGCTTCTGCAGTTTGCATTTGCTGCGGTTTCGGTTTCTGTTATGGCTGCTACTAATGACTTCCCATCGGTCACTGCTTTTCGGTATATGTTGGAAAGATTATTGCTTTTATATTTGATTGTTGTTTTTTTGTTATAAATGTTGGTGATTATGGTATCATGAATTTGGTTTTTTCATATGTTTGATTATGGATGATAATGTTTGGAATGCATTCAAAGCATTTAACTTTCAAATGTTGATTTTTGTATGTATGTGGGGTATTTATATAAGGTGCTATGCAAGCAACAATACAATTAAATACATACAATAGCATTATTTGAAAGTTAGATACCTGCGATATAGATTTCGTGCTATAGCTGGATATTTTTCCTGGTACTTGTCCCTAATGATATATGCGTGAAATATAGACTAGTGAAGTGAGTGCTTTATGATCATATTTGAACAAGTCATTGGAAACTTTGAGGGTGATTGGGATCTACTTATTTAAGTGGGCGAGCAGTTTTGAGTATTTGGAGTGGCTTATATGTAAAGCAGATAAGCACTATAAAATGGGAGATCCCAAATACCCTCAAAACTGTGAATCAGATGTTTGAACGATAGCTTTTTAGGGGGTGCTTGTGAATTGTTTCTTGTAAAAACTGGTTATATGTACAGTTTTTAGTGTTTGGATAGGAGGAAGCTGTTTATGATGCCTTTGAGGGTGAGACCATCTCCAAGGTTGCCTAGTGGCAAGGCGTCCTGAGACCCAAGTTCGAACCTCATTTTGGGATGGCTTGGTAAAAAGTTAAGAAAACGATTACGTGATACCTAGCCACGTACATTAGAGTCAAAGGCTCAACTTTCCCCATGTAGCCTGTATAGGGATTCCTCTCCGTTTACTCATATTTATATTTGAGTGAGAAATAAGCATTTTGGGAGTTTGTTTTTAAACTGTTTATAACTTTATATGATCATTGCATTTTGTTATAACCAAAGCAAATCTAAACAGTGTCTGCTGCATGGCAGCACTTCTAATTAGTTTAAAAACATAAGCAGTTATAATAGCAATCCCAAACACCCAATTAGTGCTTTTTGAAGTAAAAAAATAAGACAAAATTTTTAAGCAGATTTCTTGTTTAGTAGAAAAATTGCAAAATAGCCAATCAAGGATCCCAAATTTGACAACGTGGGGTACCAAAACTTTCTCATTCATCAAATGGAGTGAAAGTTCAGTTTTTCAGATATATGGAATTTTTGTCAAAATTGGACTATATTTGGGTCCCAATATTTTGTCAATATATGTACATATACTGCTAAATTTGTCCAAAATTAAACTTTCACTCCTAAAATTGTAAGAAGAAGAATTTTCACCTCCTTTTGATGAGAGGAAATTTTTTGGTATGCCTCATTATCAACTAGAGATCTTTGATTACCTTTCTTGGCAATTTCCTCTTTGTGATATGTTTTGAAATTAAGGGTATTTTATGCAATTAGTAACATAATCATCACATTTTTTGTACTAGGTATCTTGTTGCAGCTCTTGGCTTGCAATGCTTGTGGAGTTTTTCGCTTGCCATTGTTGATATTTATGCTCTTTTGGTAAAGCGATGTTTAAGAAATGCAAGAATTATCAGCTTCTTCACGATTGGAGATGCGGTAAAGATGCTTACTTTGTGTTTTTTTACTTGTGATACTCTTATAACTATATTTATAATAAGTATGATTAAAAACTTCTTTCCCCGACTAAACACTGCTATCGATAGCATAGTTACCACCTCCATATTCGTGGTTATAATCATGGTCTCTGTATTCATTGCTAATGATTTGATTATCAGGTGTTCTTGTTTCATATTAGACCTCAAATTCTTTGTTGTGATCTTTTCGGGCTTAAAAGACATTGTACACTAGCCTAAGTTTACATACTTTATAGTGTATTATCATAAACCAGGAATATTGTAAAATGCTTAGAAATGCTTGTGGAGTTTTTCGCTTGCCATTGTTGATATTTATGCTCTTTTGGTAAAGCGATGTTTAAGAAATGCAAGAATTATCAGCTTCTTCACTATTGGAGATGCGGTAAAGATGCTTACTTTGTAGTTTTTTTACTTGTGATACTCTTAAAACTATATTTATAATAAGTATGATTAAAAACTTCTTTCCCCGACTAAACACTGCTATCGATAGCATAGTTACCACCTCCATATTCGTGGTTATAATCATGGTTTCTGTATTCATTGCTAATGATTTGATTATCAGGTGTTCTTGTTTCATATTAGACCTCAAGTTCTTTGTTGTGATCTTTTCGGGCTTAAAAGACATTGTACACTAGCCTAAGTTTACATACTTTATAGTGTATTATCATAAACCAGGAATATTGTAAAATGCTTAGAATCCTATTGTACTGCAATTCAGAATGAAAGTTACTTTAACTTTTTCCTATTTTTTTCTGTGATGTTCCACAAGATTATTTCATATCCACTAACAGATGATTTCTTATCCACTAACAGACTTTTAAATTCAGTGGTTCCTATAAATTAAGGTACGCTCGTTTAGGTCAATAGTAGGAGGAGCAATTCAATATGGGATTGGTCTCTGAAGTTCTTTTATTTTCCCATCTCTCAGAAATTTTAACGACTTTTCCATTATAATGCACACAAATGGTTATTCAATGTCTTATTTGTTTGATATATTTCTCTGTACTTCACGATATTTGTAACATTGTATTTTTTCATCAAATGATTAGGCTATCAGTTTGAAATCAATGAGTTTCATACTATCATGTGTGGTCAAATGCCCCTTTGAGGCTTTGATGTCTATGTAAGTGAATTAGATATTATTAAAAATTTAGGTTCGCTCTTTAATAATGGGTTTCTCATCTATAGTTAAGGTAGTTTATCTTGTTAAACATGAACTCCTTACTATGCGTTTAGTTTATTTTCTGTTTAAGGCACTTAAGAACTCATTTAGTGGCTAAGTTTACATGTTTATTTATAAGTCATGGTCTGCTTCTTACCTAACATTTAGAGCTCGTGTTTGTTTTTTTGCAATGCAGATTACATCTACTCTTACATTTGCTGCAGCTTGTGCGTCAGCTGGTATAACAGTTCTCATTAGCAGTGACTTGAACAACTGTGCACAAAACCATTGCACCAGATTTGAAACCTCAACGGCTATGGCTTTTGTTACCTGGTTTTCGGTTTCACCTTCATTTTTCTTGAATTATTGGTCTCTGGCATCAAGATGATGCTAAAGATATTAGCTGATGATCAGCTGATATTTTTGACAGATGATAGCACTAAGAATTGTGAAATGCTGCACGGTTTGTGATTTTCTTGGGCTTATGCTTTTTAGTGGAAACACTTGTGTAAATAGAATTTGAGATGAGTTTTTTGAAATATTGATATCGTTTTTCTGGTGATTTATGATCTGTCGATGTTCATCTAAATCGCAAATGTCCAGAGTTCTTGTGTTCTGTTAGTAAAGTTATAGCTAACGTGCTATAGTTCATGCCACTAGCTAGTATAGCACAACAATATCAGTTGCAGTTTATAATCTTGAAGGTTTGTAGTTTATTGGCTAGACGACTACGTTAAAAAGGAATTTTTTTCATCTCTCTTCTACTTTTACAATCCATAGAATCCTGTCATTCCTCCATGCAGCCTTTTTATTTTAGTCGATATATTTTGGATTAAATCATGTATTTATATATACACTTGTAATCAAGTGTCATTCGTTTTGCAAGTCTGTCTTTAAATTTACATAGCAAGTCTGTCTAGAGAATTTATATAACTTTCGAAGTTTATTAGTGAAGAAAGGATGTTTATTAGTAGATGTTTGTTTGTTAACACGTTGAGATTGGAAAACCAGTTCGAAGCATACAAAGCTGAAGTCACACACTGAACTAAAATCGTACCGTAGACATGAACTGTTTCAGATTTAAAAAGCTGTTTTCTAGATTTTAAAAAATGTTCTCTTTATTTTAGTTTGGTTAAAAGATGTTTCCTTTATGAGATATGAAAAAGATGAGGGTGGAAATTCACTAATTGAATGTTTGAGTCTGATTTGACATACATACTTGTTGGAGGTCATTTTGTGATCAATATATTTATTTTTGAAAAAATCTTATATGCTCTTTAGTCTTAACGGCACTCATGTTGTCTTCACGCCATCTTCTTCTTCAATTTGACACATGATAAAATAGATATCTAACCCCATGAATGTGAAGTGTAGCAAGAAAGTTAAATGATGTTAACAATATTTAAATTAACCCTTTTATTTTTAGGTAAAAATATGATTGTTTTGCTTAATATCCATCTTTGACAAAATCGGATAGAATGATTTGTTGTTTAGTACTAACCTGTTATCCAATCAAAGACCAAAGCTTCTACGTACGAGTTGTAAGGTTTAGGTTTGTATGGGTGCCACACTGACATTTCTAATGGAAAAAAAACACCTATATTATATTATAAATCATATAATCTCTTGTCAAAAAATTTGGAAACATTTTGGTTCCTAAACATATAACTAATTAGATAAATGAAAAATATATTTTTTTTAAAGAGAAAAACACATTCTTGACCAAATAAAATACAAATTTTTAACATAAATTATCGTCTCTTCTAATATCACCAACGCAGGTGAGTATGACGGTGGAACTAGAAGTCATATGTTTTCGTTAGTCAACTATAAATTATAAAATAATCTCGTGTCGTCATGTATCGTATGAACATATTTCTAATAAGTTAAAATGGAAATTATAGAAAAAAAGATGCACTACTAACTAGCCGTGCACATATGTCAGGTTTTGAGCCTTTTGGCCGACTTGGCACGAACCGGTTTAGTCAATGGGACTAAAAACTGGGTTTGACTAAACCTGAACCGGTTTAAACCAGGTTTCTAGTCAAACTGTTTTTTTAAAGGTTTTTATCTAGTTTTTTTTTTCACAATACCGAAATTGGCACCTGGGTTCAAAAACCCGAAGGGCCAAACTGGTTTCTAACCGACGGTTTATCCAAAAGTCAAAACGGACCAGAGTTTTCAAAAATTAAAAAAGGCAGCCAAAGTTGCACTGATAAGTTTTTAACAAAAGGTGGCCCAAGGTTTGCAAAAACAAAGGATCCGAACTCCTTGCAAATTTTTCCGATTTTTTAATTAACTGTTGTTTTTTTGAACATCCTATTATTGTAAAATTATAGTACTCGTATAAATTTTGTTTGGAAAGACCGATTTCTCGGTGAATAAGGCTTGTATACTCCGAATTACTGTATTTCCGCTTCCTTCGGCCGCGGCCTCTCGTTCCCGCCGGCCTGGATCCAAGAAATTCCGAGCAGAAAAATAGGTGTGATTTTTGAATGTCCACAATCATCCCCACTTGTTACATTTATCTATGTATGATAAATAAATTTAGCCTAATTATGTGTGTTTTACTTGATTCTTTAATTTAGTCTTGTTTTTCCTACAACTAATTTAAGGGAGTGTTTTGCCTAGCTTATTTTTTGAGCTTGTTTGCTTATTTATTTCCTATGCTTATTTTACAGTTTTAAGCTTATACCTTATTAGCCATAAAATAAGCCACGCAAAATGGAATAACAAAAATGGGCTTACTAAATAATAAACTAGGCCAAACACCACTTCATTTTTATGTTTTGGGGATTATCCTTTTTTAAAGCGTAATCGATGTAACGTAGTTAACGAGTCGTTTATCCAGTGACACTGATTAATGAATATGTTCAGGTTTTTCAATTTTTGATTCTAATGTGTCTCATCTTTGTGTATCAATAAAAATGGTCAGGTTTTTGGTTCTAATATGTCTCATTTTTGTGTATCGGTGTAAAGTAGTTAACGAATGTCGTTTATCCGGTGACACTCGTTAATTAGTATAGACTAATTGAAAGTTATATCAAGCAATCACAATTACAATATTTTTGCAGAATGAAAACGTCAGAAACTATTTTGAAGTCCGAAACTAAAGGCAAATTCGTCAAGATCTTTTCACATTTCATGGAAAGGTTTGTACACGTTTTCTGTGTATTTGGTCAGCGTGTGTTTTACATTAAACCTTTTTTATGTGTTCTGATAGCAACTACATAGTCTTAACACGGTTGTTTCATGCCAGGGTTGCGAAATTTGAGGAGCTATCTGCTGCCGGGAACAGATTGCTAGTCAGCTTCCGCCAAGGACTTGGTGCGAGTTTCTTGGTTTGTTTTGCAGATACTTTGTTTTACATATGTATTTAATATATTGATATTGGATCTCAATATTTATATGCGTAGAGTATATCCGAAGACCCTCTATTGATAAGCCGTCGGAACTCCTTGAAAAGGTCATAAAAGCTAACTATACTGATAGGATGCAGTCCTACATTAAAGCTGGATATGTACACACTTACACTAGGGCTGAAAATCTCAACAAGTGTAAGTGATCATGAAATCTTTTTAACTTTGTACGCATCTATTTTATATTTTTTATGTACTATGCTATGCGTTTTTTGGACTACATACTGGAAATGCTCTTAACCGGAAATTAGGTGCTGACTTTATCTTTATTCCATTTTTGGTGATGTGCATACTGAAGTGAATACAAGTCATTCCCAGTTGTTGGATAATGCAAGTAAAGGTAACATTCCTTGTCTATTTTGGGTCAACTTTTGAATTAAGCATTTGGTTGTGATTTTCAGTGTTTAACAAAATGGATTTTTATTCCAATCATCCGACGGTGAACACATGATGTTCTTTAAAACGTTATTCATATAAGATAACTAAGAAGTTTTGTGGAGTTACAACTGAAATGAATATAAAATGATAGTAATGGGTCATTTGAACACGAGAATGTTACAAACATGTGTTGCAATTATGACGGGTCATTTTGAAACAAGAATAATGCAGAAATACAACATATATTTTGTGACGATGCACTTAACAGAAATGGACCTAATTTTTTTATTTTTGCAGCTAAAGACATCATCAATGAACTTGAATGCCTTGTTGAAGAAGCTAAGGTGGCATTAGAAGCGGCAAGTGAAAGCCTGCAAGATTATAATCTTGATTTGGATCCTGAAGAGGTAGCTTGATGTCATTTTATTTGCTGTCTGCTAAATTATTTTTACGCTTGTAGAATCTTTCTTTTTAAATTTATTGTTTTGATTGTTTTATGGCATCACAACCCTTCCTCTGCATTTGACTCCGCTTGTTGAATTTCCTCTGTGTTTGTCTCAAGTCGATCCACACTGCCCCGTTTGCAGTAGAGAATTTTATCAATTCAAGACAAGTTTGTTATTGTCTGTTTCATTTTATTGGTTATGAAGAACAACAAACATATTGTTGATCTTGATAGTTGATGTCATTGCAGGATGCGGGTGTCTCATGTGTCCCTGCGGTACCAGGAGACGTTGATTATGCCATCATGTTAGCTGTAGTCTATAGCATGGTGAAACAGGATTATGTAATGCAGGTAAACAAGCTTATTCACCTAATTTATTCTCATATGTTCCCAGACATATGTTAGGACTTAGGAGTATAATCCAAACTTTACATAATGGTTGGTTTGTGCAGGAAAAGATTGTGTCTGCACTTAATCTTAAGACATCATCAGGAGAACTGGAGAGCTACTGCTTGATGTGGTCACTGCACCCCTTTGTGAACGATGAAATTGTGCATCAAGCTTGGAAACTTGTCGCATAGCCTTTTGATGCATTCTATGAAATTTCTTAAAAAGATTTCATTTAGTTAGCACTTAGCAGTATATACAAAGTGGATATACAGAAGCAGTTGGCCTAAAGGTACCAAACAAGGATCCACAATCTTGGCTTGTGAGTTCGAGTCTTTTGAAGATATGGAAGGGTGAGCTTATTCGCCTTTCAAAAAAGATAGAAAGGAATTCAAAGTGAAAGCTTGAAATGCTGCATTGAGCATTGAATGGCAAGTGTGTATGGATTTTTATGGATTGGATTCAATATAAACAGGTGATTAAAGCATTCTTTAGTGAAAAGATTAGTTTAGATTTGTGAATTGTGATAGCTAGTGTAGATGTTTGGCGCCGTTCTAAAAAAAAAAGGTATTAGATGCTTGGCTTAATATCTAGATATTGATGTTTTGTATGACATGTTAGTATCATTTAAGCTGTTTTTAAGCTTTGTGTGTCGTGAAATGAGATTTGAGATTACACAAAAAAAAACTGACAACACTCCTTTGGTAGCAATGTGCCAATGTAGCATTAGATGCCATATGATAATTTGATTTCACATACACGGGTTTTCAAATGAATTGATATAATGTTATGTTCTATGCACAAAAAATTAAGCAGGTATTCCGAGCATATGTAACTCCACATCCAATGCACGGATAATGTTTTCTATTAACGTGTTAATGAACTTATAACATTTCAGTCTATGATTTTACGTTCAAGGTAATAAAAAACGGATTCCACAGGGATACCTAGTTAGATGCTATACTTGTTTCCTCAATATAAACGGTTATTGCATGCATAATGTATTGCCATAAGTAAAATCCTTGCACTTGAGTCTTGACAGGGTCAAACAGAGAATATAAACAATCACATTCAAATCACAGATCACATCCACAATCACCAGAATCCATGAAATGAAACATGAAAAAGGTTAAAAGAAACTATGCGTTTTCATCTCTGGCGAAGGGAGCAGTTTAAGCTTTGATGTTGATCATTTTAAACACTGGACAAATATACTACTCAGATTTTCGTTAACCATATCATCACACACAAACCAAAATAAACTCTACTTTAAAGAAAGTTGGCATGGCCAACAAACAAAGATTGCAAGAGATGACAGCACCAACATTTTAAACCGATTTCTCCCACCAATAATCTAAATATATCCATAGATCAACGCAAATTATGAACATTCTCAATCATAAAGCAGAAAACAAACAGATCATTAGCCATTGCATCAAAGGGCTTCACATCTTGTACATCTCAAACTAAATTAGACGGCAAATTGATCATACTAGAAGGCAAAAAAGTGCGCCAATACCTACACCTAGTTGTCTGAATTTCCAGCATCTCTGCAAGGATATGTACCCTTATCACAAAACGTACATGGTTGATGGTCCATAACCAACATACTAGTCGGGCCAATAGTTAACACTGACAACGGGTTCATTAAGATCTTGAAACAAGATATCCTACATTTATGTTGCAGAAAATAAGAGCTAGTATAAAGAATAAAAAGGCAGTAATCCTACCCGATATATCAAATTCGCAGATCTTTTATGTTCTCTACCAGACTCGACTCTTGTACTTTCCTCTCCTCTTTCTTTAGTGTCTGCAACATCACTGGTACACAACTCTTCTCCTCTAGTGATACTGGTGTGGCACAAGGTTTCATAGGATCTTCCTTGACTTCTAGTGACGCTGCTGATGTGGTTGTAGGTTTCAAAGGATCTGTAGCATTCAACCTGAGCCCTGCATTCACCTTCTCTTCTACTGGCAGTATTGGGGTTGCCACCACCTTAATGGAAGTTTTAGTAGCTTCAGGAGCTGAGAAAACTGGCACAGCTTGTCGGATGGTGACAGGAGGTGGTGCACCATGCATGGGTGGCCTCTGAAACTGTGGAAGAAGCTGATTATGCTGCATATGTGGCGGATTACAAGGTGGGGCAGAGAAACAGGGAATTGCATTACGTATAGTCACAGGTGGCGCCATTCCATGATGAGCCCTAAAGTGTCTCACAGGAACATAAGGTGCTGCTTCAGCTGCAGGGAACTTGTGGGGTCGGGCTGCATTCAGAGTTTCTGTTTTTGTGCAGGTTTGGACATCATTCAATATGGTTGGATCAGGCCTACTTTGAAGGTTAGTTTTTGGGCATATCAAAGGAAGTATTTTTGATGATGTGGATGAAGTTGACTGTGCAGAGAGTAGTTTTGGTTTTGGCGCTGGAAATTGGATTGGAAAGGGCACATTAGACATTTTTGCCTTTAATCTAAATTTCTGTAAAGCACGAGCCACAGTGACATGTTCTTGCTCCTCGAAGTTCCCTTTTTGTAATGATGAATTTTCTGATTGCTGGGCCACTAAATGAACAAAAATATAAGTATCACTCGTGTATGTAAAGACAATATACGATACTTTAGCCTACCGACTACTTCAATATAAAATATATATGACTTACTGAATTTGAGAGAGGACCAAGCTGACATGGCGGCATTTTTTTCAGCTTGCTTCTTGTTCTTTGCTGGTTCACCTGTAAATATGCAGCCAGCTAACTCTAAAGTGCAGGTGAAAAGAGGGAAACGGCCAAAACCCGACCTGAAGGTTGTGTATCTTGGTAATGACGCTCCTACTCTTTGAGAAACTTCTTGCAAAAGGTTCTTGTACACCCCTGTTTCATCCTGTCAGTTGGAAAGTTCAGCAGGGTAAGCAGAGTTTTTAAGCAAATCCCTGCTTTTTAGTGTAACATATGTATATACCAGCTTTACATGATTGCTTACAAAATATTACAAGTACTCCATATATCTAATAAAATAAATTAGTTATCACATATAGTTAAATGTACAGAAAAAAGAGCCATCACATTTTGCTACTTGCCCTCAGGTAGCAATCATAATACTCAAACTTATAACCATTAGAAAAAGGTCCCTACTCTTTAAAACCTTTAAAATATTCGATTTTCATTCGACAAAAACAAATGGCTTCAAAAAGAAAACCACAAGAAAGGTTTTACTCTTTCATGGTTTTGTCCGTCAAAGTTATATATAAATCACAACAAACTCAAATTAATGTCAGGAACAGTTGGAAAGAATAAAAAGAGTAAAGAAAACAAAGAAAGCCGAAATATACATTCCAGTTCTCTTTCATTTTTTCCACCTCAAACCACCATCTACGGCTTTATATAAAACCGATACAATCTTGCTCATTCATGATTGATGATACAATCTGCTGAATGTCTGTGGTTACATCAAGTTTCACTTGATAAAATATTAGATATGTATATAGCAATCTAAGTTGATCATGCAACTTGGTACACAACCTGAAAGTTCAATCAAACTAGAAGAGAGGGAATCTTCCATTACATATGGTTTTATCATACACATCAAGTTTTACCTAAATACAAAAACACCAAGGAAATCGCCACAAAAGCCCAACAATACGTGCCAGTTTTAAATATATTTGTTCCCAAATTGACAAAGAACTATATGTTCAATCAAAAACTTGTACCAATAAGTTAACTGTTATAATAAGTGAAGTAAACATAATCAAAACATAATAAGCACAGAAATTACCGTGATATATGCATTCCATTTCTTAACTTTTCCATCATATGTGAACCTAAGTATGCAATAGACCATCATTCTTTTAGTCTAGCCTATTTACAACTAATTCTTGTAACCTCCCCTAAGCTACGCAAACTATTTCCAGTTCCACTTAAGGAAACATATAATCCAATATACCAATCACAAAAGTAAGTGTTTTCCAATGTATCTAAATTTACCCCAAAATATTCTGTATGGATCTGTTTTAAAGTCTGGTACCAGATATATCGAACTTCCAACTATAGCTATTTTTTTTTTGTAACCGATTACTTCAATACTTCTCTATCAAACAACCAGTATTTTAGCTCATATAACATCCATATAAGTTACTACACACAAGTCATAAGACGTCAAATACATATATGAGACAGCAAGTTTCAAAAACACACAATATTCTAGTTGCTTACAAAAGCCACATTATTACTGTTGTCCATATTCAATGACTTCCTCATCATATAACCAATAAATTTGCTAACGTGTCAGCCGTATAAGTTACCACATCATCAAAACATGTATTCCAAGTCATATAAAGATCTAGAAACACACACTATTAAGGGAGCGTTTAGGTGAGCTTATTTTTTGAAGCCATAGCTTATGCTTCATTCCAATAAACCCAATTACGGCTTATGCTTATGAGCTTATATCTTCATAAAAACATCTCATAAGCTCTTAAAAATAACCTTTATGACAACACCTTAAAACGGCTTATTAGCTCATACATTTTTTCAACCAAGTTATACATATACATATACACAGTTACACACTACCACAACAACTAAAACCTCAAGAATACACCAATAACATACACAGATAACAATTATACATATATTATCTAAAAGGTCTTATTAGCTCATACATTCTTCAACCAAGCTATACACGCGCGCACACACACACACCGAAGTCCACAACAACTAAACTCCCCCAAAAATTTACCAAAAAAAAACAGACACATACAACAATTTATATCACCATTTATACAAGAAAACAGAAAACGAAACAAAGCCTAACAATTATACATATATCATCATCATTTAAAAGGGCTTATTAGCTCTCATACATTTTTTGGGGGAGTGTTTGGTTGAGCTTATTTTTGAATCTCATTGCTTATGCTTTATTCCAATAAAAACCAATTAGGGCTATGCTTATCAGCTTATATCTTCATATAAACATCTCATACATTTTTCAATCTAGCTATACATTAAACACACATGTATATCATATATATATATACTACACATACACACTACCACAACAAATAAATATTTCCCAAATATTTACCAAAAATGTACACATACAACAATTATACATATATCATCATTTAAAAAGGCTTATTAGCTCATACATTTTTCAACCACACACAAACATATATATATATATGTATATATATATCAACATTTTATACTAAAAAAAAAAAGAAAGAAAGAGCAAACTGACCAAGATTCTAGCAGCAAGAGAATTAGAAGGACCATTATTAGCAAGGGCATTAAGTGCCACCTCAGCAGCAGAATGTTCAGCTTGTCTTAAAGTAGTACAATAATTTGGGCATTCATATGTTTCGCCGTTAAAGTTAACCACCGCCTTAAACCTCGGAGCATGATCTGGGCCTTCTCTGATACATGTGTATGATGGCAAGTTAAAACAGCTCCTTTGTGCCAGCTCTTGCAGCTGGTTTTTATACATTTTTTTATATATTTTGTATATCTATAGGTGAGGAGGAAAGATTTTTGAGAAATGGGGGTATGTTTGATTGAGATATTTTTTGATGGGTGGATTTTGGTTTTTTAGGGTTTTTGATTTTGGGTTTTTAATGACATTGTGTGTGTAGTGATGTTTGTACAGACTATAGATATAAAAAAAATAAATTATATATAGGGGAAATAAAATAAATAAAGTAGAGTAAGATTTTGTGAAAGGGAGAGGGGAAAGTGGAAGGAAAGGAATTGTGTGAGTGGGTAAGTGTAATTTTAGAATGTGTGTCATAATGTTCGTATCGGTATCCGGTAATCAATAACGTTGCAAAAATTGGGGGTTTTAACCAATGGTCTCCTCACTTGGCTTGTTGGCTTGGGTTGTATTTTGAGCTCACTTTTGGCTTATGACTTTTATTTATAAAAGGAAGGAGCTTGTTACGGTCGGATATCAATTTAAACGGATAATGTGACTCTGATGCGTAACAACAAGGGAAAAAAAAAAGTGAAACATTTGTTGGGAGAGGCTTAAGGTGTGAAAGTTGGAATATATAGGGTATGAGTAATACAAAATATGAACCTTATACTTATTCGTTCGATTTGTTTCCATTTGATTTAATTCGATTCAATAATGTATCAAACCTTAAGGCACGTTTGGTCTACAAAATGATTCTGGAAAAAATAAAATTTGTCAAAGAAATTATAATATTAAGGAATGTAATTTAATACAATGTTTTTGAGTTTTTGCTCATTTAAGTGATTAGTAGAATGGGATTTTTTTATGTTTGAACAAGAAAATAGATTAAGGATTGAAGTTCGATTTTAATTCTATCAGTTTCCATCAAATTCCTATAAGCCAAACACGACCTAAAAGTATTTTTTTTTTCAATCAATGCATGAACAACAAGATTGTAAAGTCAATAATGCACAAAGAACAAGAGTTTCAACCTACACACTGAAGTTTATAATTCAAATATGAGCACAACATTGATATCATTATTATTATACTCGACTCTATGATTTTACTTTTTGCCAATGACTAATTTAGCCACATTGTCACCAGCTAGAATCACACTTCATGTAGTTTCATGATGGAAAATACCTTACCAATACAAAAAATCGTGTAAAAAGGATTATTACTAATATAGATCTCGTCAAAATTCTTATCAACATCAATACACTTTAATGTTTGCCAAAAGACTTGCACAAATTCTTTAATGGTAAAATTGCAGTCATATTAAATTGGTTTTTAATGTTTTTGGAGTACAATCTTGAATACAAAAGCCATTATTGCCATGAACAACCCCAATCCCTTTAATGGTTTTTCTTTCTTCCTTCCTTCTTCCCATCATATACATATTGTATTGTTAATCTTAAAAATTAAAAAGAAGCAAAAATCCGAACAAATAATTGAATTCAGCATTGAATAAATTCCAACTTAATTGATCATGTGTTAACCATGTCACATTATTGTACCTTAGTGTTACACGACTACAAATTGATCATCGCTTTTTTCTTCTAATTTTTTAAATTGATCAAATACTATTTATAACAGTGGGCCTTACAAATATTTCAATAAACAAATGATTAATGTCATCTAAATGTATTTGTTGTAGAGTCTACATAAACTGACTCATAGTGTAAACAACAAAAGCTAAATCAAGTGATTCAAGTCCTGTGTTTATTGGAAAATCCAGCTTGCCAATCGGATATCTATACATGGATAGATCGTCAAAATATAGACCACGAGGATCAGAAAATTTCAATGGGTTTAAGTGCTTAACATCCAAGAAACCAAATTCAACAAGTTTTGCTTGAGTCAACTTATTTAACTCGGAATAATATATATCATTATCAGGGTAATGACTCTCAAACCTAAAATATAATTGAGAAAGCCCAAAATGTTGATACTGAACTCTTTATGCAAAAAATCATTCTTAACTTGATTGAAGTCTTGATCATATAGAGGCATAGAAAGCTTATAAAACCATTGTCAGCTAACTTGTTCGAAACTGTAAAAAAAGTTTCCAAGATAAAAAAATTTATTATCAGGATTAGGAATTCCAAGAGGCATCTTCATGTATACTTCCTCATCAAGGTCACGTGAAAAAAAAAAAAAAAGAAAAAAAAAACATTATTACCATTGATGAATATTCTTTTTTGTTCATCTCATTGATGAATATTCTAGCGCTTAGTAAGAATATTTTATATGTTATATGTAATTAAACAATGAACTATGAAGGTCTTTAGGATTGTTTATCTTTTAAGTAGTAAAATTTTATATATAATCAAGGAACTAAGCATATTTGAGTCTGAATATTATTTTACAATTATTTAAGATGTTAAAACTGATTTTAGCTTGATGATTAAAGCATAACAACTCATAATTTACAAGAATAATAGCTTTCAGATAACAACTTTACAAAAATCGTTGACCGTTATGTGTACTTTAATTTGTTCCATTATCATCTATGTCAGAGATCCAAATAAACTGCCTATAACAACGTGTTGTTGTGATTTGTGAATGTGTGAAAGCAACGTGATAACCTTTCAAATTTGTCAAGGCCGAAGCCCACTAATTATTTTCCATCATCGTTCGTAAGAGTATTAGACTGCCCCAGTTGACTGCAACTAGTCCACTAAAGCCCACTAAACAGAGGTCTAACGCACAAGCCCAAGTGAATTAGTTAGTGCCTTTGTGATATATTTAGGGTCTCCGAATTTAGCAAGAATAATCGATTATTAATCATCAATTCAATCGCGATTTTGTTTCTTTCTTTTTATAAGAAAAACAAAGCTTAAAAAATGATTGAGAACTCTATTTATTGGTTCACATTTAAACCAACTAATTAATCTGAGAATAATGAATAACTTTCATAATGAAAACTATTGTACAAATATTAATCATTTAATTTCACTAGTAAGGACCCTAAAAGTTTATGGGGTTTGCTAAATACAGCCCTTAGGGCTGTGTTTAAGGTGCATAAATTATTTGTACATTTATCTTGAAAATCAGGGGGCAGACTTTTAATATGGAAGGTATAAGTTTTTTTATGCACGTTAAATACAGCATTTCACAAAGTTTATCCTTCCAATTAAGCTTTAAAGAAACTCTCTACAAGTTCAATTATAGTGTTAAAGCATATCAAAAAGGATCACGTTAATTTTAGTAAATCATGTTTAGAAAGTTCTCTGATTCACACATGTTATTTTTGTAATGAAGATATCCATCTTAAAGTTTAAGTAAGACTTGAAAACGTAATCAGATTGTCCTTTTCTTTTTACTACATGATTATCGTTTTTCATTTTCGCAGAGTTATTAAAGCTAGGCTATCATATTTTAGGATTTTAATATTTGGTTTTTGAACCTCCTTTATACAGTTATTGTTCAGGGTCCGAAAACCCAACCCAAAATGCCCCTGAATTTATAGTGTTGGAATGAGCCTGGGTAGTATAGCTATTGGCTATTTTCACAAATCACAATACTGGTCACTAGTGTGTTGTACTTGTCATATATTCATATGTTTTGTGGCTGTATATATTGTTATCAATGCTAAATGTGTCATAATTCTATGGAGGTTATACATAAACTTCGTGGACTATAAGTCTATAAGTCTATAATATTCTTGAGAATTTGAGATGGCATATATCATTATGCGGGTTGTCATATATGATATATCGTATGTCTCCATTATGGTAGTAAAATGAGTAACTATAACATGTCACTAGTCAATAATATTCGAGTAATGATAAATCTTCCTAATAGATCAACCTAATTATCCTCTTAATTATGAGATAAAGCCACATGAAAAAAAGGGGGGTGATGAATGAAAGGTAGTGAGTGAATTACACATGTCAAAATGTTATGGTATTAGAAAAATTATTAGGCTAAAGTTTTAGGGGGATTAATCATTTTCCATAATGTTCAGCTAGATGATATACGAAGTTACACAAATGATTCATAATCTATATTATCTTATAAAACAAATCACTCCTTTTTTTTCTTCTTAAACTTTGTGTCTTTGAAGAACCAAATATGTCCCTCTCATTCATTCACTAATTTAAACATCTCCACCTAATTACCTATAATACTCGTAATAAAATAATTTACAATTAGATTCATCAACCTTTAAAATAACCACACAACTATCTTTAATATCAATTACTTTTACATTCACCACTACCGTCGCCCTCACCACAATCACCGTTGCCGACATTACCGTCGTCATCACTCTCCATGGCCGGTCCTGAGTTATCGGATGCTCAGGGCATGGTATGGTAGTCAAAATATTACCCCCAAGTGTCCATTTTGATCCTCCTCTGCCTCCTTCATCTTAAATGTTTTTGTTTTCTTTTTTCTTTTATGTGTTATAATAAAAACATTTTATAGTAATATATTCAGTTCTTGTAGTATATATTTGTCGTGGTCGTAATATTTGATGTGCTGTTTGTTTACGGGATGGACATGGATTGGAACGTCCCGTACCAATTTGACAATACCGGTCCCGATGCTGTCTAAAACATAGTCCCGATCCCATTTAAGTTGGTACCGCTATTGTAACAAGACGGGACCGGGATAATGGTCCCAAATCCCGAATGGTCCCAATTGAAACCAATATATAAACCATGCCAATATGTTAATAAATAAAACATTGATGATGAGCCGTTATCTTTTGATAACAATAAATAAAACATACCTCCAAGTCTACAACTAGTAAAACAATACATAAAATCAATAAAAACATATATATACTTGTTGCAAAACTATAATTACTGTAAGTTTACTTACTTTTACTTTAGTACCACTTATATTCTTTCCAAAAGTTTACAAACTTTCTAAGAGCTTTCAAATATATAATTGTATGATTACGGTACAAACATATCTATACTCCCTATTAAAAATTATGTAGGGTGTTGAAAAGTTTACAAATGTGGGACATGCGATTTTACCCTTTTATCCTTCCTCTTAAAACAAAACACAAATATCTCCCTATCTCTCTATCAAAACAATGTACCAAAACAACACACACTCTCTTTATTTCCGTCAATAGCCACCTCCGTCTATGATATCCGCCGCTACGTGCGGGTACCATGCTCGTTATTAATTAAGTTTAATGGGTTGAAGTTTAACTAGGCTTTAGACTGGTGGGCTTTGAATATAGTGTGAAACATAATATTACGGGACTAATTGGGACTAATGTGGTATTTGGGGGATTTCTTGGTATCGATACCAATTGCTATCGATTCTACGAACTTAAAAAAATAGATACCAGTACCGATCCTGAGTGAGACTTAGTTTCACTTACTGGGACCAGGACGGTACCGGGACGGAGATTTGGAACTTCTTGCTTATCCCTATTTACGATATCACACGACAATTTAATTTAATGGGAGCTTCATATAAAAATGGTTAAAAAAACAAAGTAAAAGTTCAAAAACAATAGTATTTTACAACATGTGTCGTACAGCCCATAGGTTCTGATAAAATTAGCCAAGATGGATGAGATATAGAAATGCTAAAACCATTTTCAATTTGCTGACCAATAAGATGTTGGCTTTTTATATCGACAACTTCAGAAATAGAACCTATGTTGCTCTTATTTAATTATTTTTGGACAATTCCAAAGCAGAAACTGTTACATCATCTATTACTCTCCCGTGATAGACAGCAGTCTCGAACTAGTACTTTATTAGTCTCTTGTGAAGATGACATTATATTTTTAACTGTTTACGACTCAAGTTTTTCGTTACTTTGTTATCATGTATTGTCACACACATCACATATATGCCCGTTTTTATAGCAAACCATCATCGAGGTGGTCTGGTCTAGGGATGAGCATGAGACTGGTACCGTTTCATACCGGTCCCGGTACCGATCCTGAAAATGGCCAAACGATAGTACCGATCCCGGTCCCATTTGAATTAGTACCGGTACCGGTACCGTACCGAGACGGGATCGGGATATCGGTACCAAATCCCGACTGGTCCCAATTAAAACTATTGTTTATTTTTTTTATAAATATTAACTGTTGGTAATATAGAGCAACTTTCATAAATTCTTCTAAAAGATTGATAACTTTAAAAATGAAGTACTGAAGTGCAGATACCATATGACTCACATTGCAGCAAATTGATATGTATCTGTACTCATATATGTATCCGTACTCATATGAATCAAGTACTCATACATACAAATCCATGTATTAATATATTTCACACAAATGCATCATATAACGCGTTTCCTGTTCTAACTTATATGCATGTATCAATTGATATATGTATCTGCATCTATACTCATATTAATGTACTTCTATTGTGTCTCTGTATTCTATATCTATATTGAAACATCCTGTGCAAATCGTAGACAACATATATAAAACATCCTGTGCAAACTGTATATACATGTAGGTAATGATATACATATAGGTACTAATATACATATATACAACATCATGTTCAAATCGTATACATATGTAGGTACTGATATACATATAGATATGCATATAACATAAATATAGAATACATATAGATTTAGATATAGAGATAAACGTACATAGTATTCCTTGAAAACATATATAAAATATACTTTTCTTGCATGTCGGGACTAAATGGGACCATCGGGATTTCTCGGTCCCGGTACCGATTGGTACCGGTCCCGCTAACTATCAAAACTTGGTACCGGTACCGGTACCGGTCCCACTCGGGATTCGGTACCACTTTTCGGTACCGGGATCGGGACGGAATCGGTACGGGATCGGGATTTGGGACTTTTTGCTCATCCTTAGTCTGGTCCTGTATGTTTTAATAGATTTTCAATTCATTTTTTTAAAATATTTTTTGATAAAAATCTTATTACCATAAACAAAGAATGTCAACTTTTGGGATTACCGGAGAATTTGAACTCCTACATGCGAAGTAAAACCTGATGACTCGTATCTTTCTCATTTTTTCTTTCTCTTTTTCGTTTTTTATGGTGTGAAATATTTGTGAATAGTGGAAGTTCGAATATATATATTG
This sequence comes from Erigeron canadensis, assembly GCF_010389155.1. Lineage (NCBI taxonomy): Eukaryota > Viridiplantae > Streptophyta > Magnoliopsida > Asterales > Asteraceae > Erigeron > Erigeron canadensis. The sequence continues at coordinate 31,442,563 of NC_057761.1, read as the reverse complement.
TCGTAGCCGGCTCCATAATAGAGAGTACTTTCAAGTCTCACGGAATAGATCTCAATTTAAACTCTCGATGATAAACGAGTATCATCCAAAAAATTAAAAAAAAAAGTTATCCTCACCTGCTATAAATTAAAGTTAAAACTATGTAAAGCCGTCAATACATGTAGAAATTTAGCTCACTCGTATAATTGTCTTGACACACCATTATTGAGCCTGTATAGAAATACTGACATACCGTTATTCTTAAAACAAATTCAATAACACTCCTCGTACTGGTGTTTTGAACCAAAGATGACAAAATTGACATTTTCTTTAATTACCTTTTGTTTTTTTTACCATTTTCTATCTTATTCAATTATGATTAATTACAAATATGACGGTTTATTTAATCAGTCGTGTTATTATATTTATTCAAATTATTATTGTCAACTTCGTATAGTGCCAAACTCTTAATGAAGCTTATCCTAGGCGCCTAGCTGGTTAGAGGCATGGGGTTTTTCTCCCAAAACTTGTGTTCGAAACTTGTGTAGAGCCGATCCCAAAACTTGTGTTCCAACCAATGATGATATATATATACACCAAAACTTGTGTTCGAAACTTGTGGCTGACAAGTTTGTGATGGGTTTTTTCCTGAGAAGTTTGTGTTCAAAAAACCGACGAATATCAGTTTTTTGGTACGATGACATAACGAAGCGCGTATATTTTACATATATGAATGTATAATTATTTCAGACACAAAGGGTCATGTAATAATATTGTTTATATTTATATTTTTTGGCATTTAACAATCAATACAAAGGAGTACATACAATTATTATTTGTCATGTAACATTCCGTATAATAAGTATTATTACAAATTTATATCACAAGTCGGGCTATAAATACAAACAGTCTGGAAGGGCCACATATTCCAGCCATACATGCTACATTATTCACTAGTGATCTTGACTCGGCCCAACTTTACGACTTTTGGTGTATATGGATTTGTTAGTCTATTCTACATCGTATAATTGTCGGACTATGATTTAAAATCATGTCATTATATTTCCATTTTTGTTCTTTTTTGATGGTACTCTTTAGGTTATGTTCATCGTGTAGTTTTGAACGGTTAATAAGTTACCGACCTGAAACAAACCGAATAGCCGAGCTTCAAACCAAATTGTACATCATCATTGGTTGGAAGAGTTCATCATCAACTAATACAAGTCTACAACTAACACAAAGGCTTGGTGTATATATATATATATATATATATATATATATATATGCTTGTGATCGGCTTATTGAATTCAGCTTGGTTTTACGAGTTGTGACTTTTGACTTGGCAAAAGCTTGGCATTTGACTAACTTTTTGACAGTCTAAATTAATACATGTGAAAACGGGTGTCGATATGAATATAAGGTCAAATAATCTAGTTTTCGAAATGATGTGACAAAAATTTAACTTATCTAGCTAATAGCTGCGTTTAAGTTGTTAAACAATATGTTGGGATCAGGGTTGCCATCCATTTATTTTATTTTTTTTTCTATAATTATATGTACATAATAATCATATCAGTATCGAGTTCATGTCAAATTACTTTCTTCTTCGTTTTCACAAAGCAAAAAAATTAAGATAGGTGTAATAAATGCCTTTGTTTTTCATATGTATGGTTATTAGAGAGAAATGATTAATCCTCTTACCAAATAGTCTAAAAATCCTTAATAAGAGAAAAAAAACATTATTTTTAGAAAAAAAGATAAACCTCTAAGTGGATTAGATAATCAAAATCTGAATAATGTATTCGGATACCAGTTGAGTTTCAATGATTTTTAGTTTGTGACGGAACCAACTTGTCCCTTTCTCTACTTTCGTCAACTTTAGGAGTTTTGAATAAGGATATATCTATCTCGAAACTAATGAGTACGTTTTACGTCTAATGGTTTAGAAATTAACATTTTCACATTGATATATTAACTACTAATCGGGCTCAATTGTCTTGTTGAGATTGTTACATCATCCTAGTCTATTTGTGTTAAATAATGAACTGGTAAAAAATCATTTGTTTATAAATATATATATATATATATATATATATAGGAGAGAGATCAAATAAGAAGGTGTCTTAAGGAGAGAAGTGAAAGAAGGTCTTATGAACCAATCAGAACGCGACATGTGGATTTTAAAAAAAAGAACGCGGTGGCATTTTTGTAAATAAATTAAACTTTTGTCAGCCTGGTTTTGGGTCAACTTGGGTCTGGGTCAGCTTGAGTTATGATCAGCTTGGTCTGTCAGCTTGGTTGGTCAGCTTGGTTAGGTCAGATTGGTCAGCCTGGGTTATGGGTTAGCTTGGTCAGTCTGGAATCTGAGTCAGCTTGGGATCTACATTTGTGTAGATTATGTGTAGTTTTGTGTCAAGCTGACCCAACCCATGCTAACCAAACTGACCCAACCTGACCCAGACACCAAGCTAACCCAACCCAACCCCAAGCTGACCCAACCTGACCCCAAGCTGACTCAAAACTTATAATCTACATTTGTGTAGATTGTGTCAAGTTGACCCAACCCAAGCTAACCAAGCTCACCCAACCTGACCCAACCTAACCCAGACCCCAAGCTGACCCAACCCAACCCCATGCTGATCCAACCTGACCCCAAGTTGACCCAAAACCCATAATCTACATCTGTGTAGATTGTGTCAAGCTGACCCAACCTGACTTAGACCCCAAGCTAACCCAACCTGACCCAATCAAACCGTGACCTAAATCTGACCAAACTGATCATGCTGACCAACCAAGCTGACCACCCAACCTGACCCAGAACCCAAGCTGACCAAACCAAGCTGACCTACCAAGCTGATCATAACCCAAGCTGACCCAAAACTAGACTGACAAAAGTTTGATTTATTTACAAAAATGTCACCGCGCATTTTTTTTCATTTTGACACATGTCGCGTTCTAATTGGCTTATAGGACCTTCTCTCCCTTCTCTCCTTAAGACACCTTCTTTCAGGATCTCTACCATATATATATATATATATATATATATATATCAAATTTAATTTGGTTGAGTGGAGATGGCGTGCGGTTTGTGGATTGAACCAACCGTGTATACAAATTTTGATAAATTACTTAGTTAAAAAGTAACCGTTAACATTTATGTCAAAAAGAAATATTTTAAATAGGAAAATGTTATACGTAAAATGTTTGTATCTTACGTATTAAAAGTCAATCCCTTAAATTTTATGATAAATGTACAATTATTTAATACACCTAAGTCCTAATCTGCCGACCTAAGTGTTGCGTTTAGCAAAACTCATTAAAATATAACCTTACAATTTTTCTATTAATAGAATATTATGTTAAAAACGGAAAATAAAAAAGAATGCTGATATGGAATTAAATCATCGAATTAAGTCCCATGGACTCGTGGAGGTGACGCTTCCTTTTGACCTCTTTGTATGTTGTCGACGTCCTTGCCAAATTTACTATAGCCATACATATTTAGACAATCATCGATCATTTCGAGATAAAGCAAAGCAAATTATAAATATTTATATTTATAATTATACTCTAGAAGAAATATGTTATATATCTGTTAAACTCTAGAATAATAATAACTGAAGAAATTACTATTAATACAACACAAACTCGATATAAATATACGATCTACACTCGATTATATTTAAAAAAAAAAAAAACATCAACAGCTATATGTTTTCATGTTTTGACAAAATAAGCCATATCCCTGATCGTGCCTTGTCCAAAACAATTATAATCGATTTTTTTAACACTTTAATAAACTTTAGAGTAATTTCGACTTTTCAAGGGTTGAAATGTTTCCTTTATTACGGTTCTAAAGATATGGTCACATTTTAAGACTTTTTATTCAAATTATAACTATTTTTTGAAACATAAATAGGATTAGATTTTCACATTATAAACTTATCCTTTCGATATTATCAACACCCCATAGCTAGATACTTTATCGATCGTCGACAAATCTCGACATGGGGATATTATAGCAGTCGCATGTTATAACCTTTGTCAATAAAAACAATAACAGTGAAACTCAAAAGCACTCAAACAATATATAGTTTTCGTTTTATCTTGAAGAAATTTACAATTATTTGGAAATATGTGAAGTACTCATAAATAATTACCATAACGTTATTCGTATAATGCGGTGTACTCTCAAAAAGAAAATCCAATAATTCGATTAAGAGTTTAAAGATTAATGTAAATATTAAAATTATGATTTATCAATATATGATATATGCTAAATATGCTAAAACATGACTAATGAAACATTTAAATATAATGTAATGAACAGACCCAATTTGAGAAATCCGAGAGTTGTGATTAGCCAATAGGTTATTAGACCAATTGTTTTCTAATATATTAAAATATAACCAAGACATTTGGTCTAATAGTTCATTAACAAATCACAGCTTTTGATTTTTTAAAATTGACTTTTACTTTCAATTTTGACTTCAACTGATTTTTTAACTAATAATTTCAATATTAAAAATAAAAAATAATAAGTAATATATATCCATTGGAAAAATCAGGTTACTTTGGGGACAAATGGATTAGGAACCAAATATGCAAGTGGTGCAAGTACCAGGCACGACTCCAACATGGGGGCATTGGGGCAATTGACCCCACCCTAATTTATTCACAATGTAATTATTTTTTATTTAAAAGTACATTTGGAAATTTACTCAGACCAAAAAAATAAAAATAAATACATATGCAATCAGTGACATGCGATTTAAATCCCAACTTTCAAGTCTTAATTTTTAAATGATAGTAGTTATAAGTGGATAATCTTCATTCTCCTTCTCTATACATCTTTTCTTCTTCAATAGATAATACTTTCATTTATTGATCTAAATAAAATTATCCATATATATTTTCCCTAATTATTAGGTTTCTTATTATTATTATTATTTTTTTGCTTAAATTGAAAGATGAAAGTGTGATGTTAGATTGGAAGGGCTGAAGAGAGGTTTTGTTTTGGAGAATCTCACACATAACACACTATACAACATATTATTTGTTATCTTGTATTGATTTAATATAAAGATGAGTAGATCTAATATAGCATTATATGGGTCGTCTAAGTTTAGTGAATAGTTCGTGCTTTTGGTTATACGACGAAGTTGTAGCTGGTTCGTTATGTCGTCTTTTGAGTTTGTATTTTGGTTGTAATTGGATGGTTATTATTTTGTCGGTATATGAATTTATCTGTATTTGATTGTTACATTAACATTTTTTTTACCTATATAATGTTTTAAAATTTGTCCCTTGCGATAAAATTCCTGGCTCCGTCACTAGGTGTGACTATAAAAAGTCTCCAAGTTTCTAAGGCTTCCATATACAATAGCAAATAACCCATCACTACAACCAATCTCGTATAATTAGTAATTAACTAGTAAGTATATATAACAGAGAGGAACATAAGGAGATAGCTAGATCGAACAATTATGAGTTTGTGTCGACAAATATATATTAATCATATAAATTATGTGGTACGTACATGAATGTATTCTATTTTATACATAGAATACAAATCATATGAAAACAAATAGCTAGAAATTGGAGAAATGTTTGCAATAATAATGATTTTTAGTTATATAAATATTTATATAAAAAGAAAACATATATAATCCGTACAACTAATAGCTAGAAATTGGAGAAATGTATCGGCCTAAAAAACATTAGAAGATGGCGGGGTATATATGTATACCAACGTAGATAGGGTCGATTGATAACGAAATTTCAGTTATTCATTCGAAGGCACCCCTTATAGTATTTGAATAGACTCCTTCAATTCACTCTTGGTGTTATCTTCCCTTCCTAGCTTTATATATATGCACACTCATTTTCATTTTCATCCTAGCTCATTATTCTCACTATCTAGCTAGCTAGCTATATATTATCACACCACCATATGACAACCAACATGACAGACGAAGTTCCGCACAGAGAGCCTTTAGCATTGAAAGACTACCATGACCCGCCACCGGTGGCATTTTTTGATACCAAAGAGTTGGGCAAGTGGTCGTTCTATAGAGCTCTAATTGCCGAGTTCACTGCCACGCTTCTCTTCCTTTACATAACTGTCTTGACAGTTATTGGTTACAAGAGCCAAATAGACACGAGCTCGAACCCTTGTGGCGGTGTTGGCGTCCTAGGCATTGCTTGGGCATTCGGTAGTATGATCTTTATTCTTGTTTACTGCACTGCCGGTATCTCTGGTTAGTTTTTACTCCAACATTTTATTTTTTTAATCTACTTTAATTTGTTTTGGTAGCTTTTGGTATTGTCTCAAAAGTTGAGTCGCTTTAATTTGAGTCATGTGAATTTTTCTATGGCCCATAGCACATCTTTTCCAATTAGTATTTCACATATTTTACGTTTACGTTATATATGGTAAGTTGGTGTTCACTACCAATTAAGTCCTTTGTAAATCTTATAGGGTTCTTCATGAGTGTTACTATCCTCATAATTAAACAATTGTTTTCGGACACATGGGCTGAAACTTTAATATACCATTACAATTGGTTACCATAAATAACTTATCGTGTGGCTTGTAGTTCTTGTGTGGCCCTATACCGATAAAATTCTAGCAATAAACATTCGAATTCAAAACAATAAAACAAAATCTAAAGATACTGATGAATAAATGTGCCTTTGTGGTCCAAGGTATTAATGGGTAGTTACATGACTAATAGATATACTTGTATGTGGATATGCAGGTGGCCACATTAACCCAGCCGTGACATTTGGTCTATTTCTTGCTCGTAAGGTGTCACTGCCCCGATTGATCCTATACATTGTGGCCCAGTGCTTAGGAGCCGTTTGTGGTGTGGGTTTGGTCAAGGTTTTCCATAAGAGTTACTATTACAGATATGGTGGTGGTGCCAACGAGCTAGTCGATGTCTACAATAAAGGTACCGGGTTGGGTGCAGAGATAATCGGCACCTTTGTTCTTGTCTACACCGTCTTCTCAGCCACCGATCCTAAAAGGAACGCAAGAGATTCTCATATTCCCGTATGCTCCCAACTGTTCCATCCAAATATATTTTTATGATCACTTTTTAACTAACCGTTTATTAATAATTGGTGCTCATAATATATAGTATGTATTAGGACTAATGAGTTCTTCTTTTGTGACATAGATATTGGCACCATTACCCATTGGATTCGCTGTGTTCACAGTTCACCTAGCGACGATTCCTATCACTGGGACGGGTATCAATCCTGCTAGGAGTTTCGGAGCTGCTGTGATTTACAATAAGGAGAAAGCCTGGGACGATCAAGTATATTTCTAATTTTCTTTGGCCATATAGAATGGTCCATTTTAGTATCCGGCTAGAGTTATTATTGATTTTTTAATTGGTTTTGCAGTGGATATTTTGGGTTGGACCATTCATTGGTGCCGCCATTGCCTCCTTCTACCACCACTACGTCTTGCGAGCCCATGCTTATAAAGCATTTGGATCGTTCAAAAGCGGCGGCCACGTTTAAGATTTCAATCGACAACGCAACCTAGCTTCTTTCTTCATGATAAATTCAGAAATAATTATCTATAAGATGTGTCTTTTAGGTTTTTAATTTGAAAATGCTTTAGGGCTACAGGGTGTTACCCTTCGTCTAAAGCTTTGTTATCAATTCAAGTAATATATAGCTCATGTTTCTTTCCTTATTATGACATGTTGTTCGAACATTTTGCTTGAGTAAAAAACACTTATATGTGAAACCTTTAGGGAACGTTTAGTCGAGGATCGGAAAACACCCATTTTTTCCATTTTTGTTTTCCTTGAAAAGCATGAAAAACTAAAACACGATCAAATTATAGTTTTTCAGATCTTGTTTTCTAGAGATGAAATACTCTTTTCATTTTTTAAAAATTAAACGTGCCCTTAGGTTTCCGTGTTCAAATCTTTAGTCTTGATGGTGAGAAAAGTCAACTTTAGAGGAACTCAATCAATCATGAAAATATTGTATAGCTTAGTTTCTTTATATGAATATAAAAACCAAGCTAAGATAATTATGTGTATCTATATTGTGAAAGGATTAGGATCCTCTAAATTTGATAACAACTTTACCAATAAAGTTTGAGTAATTTTCAACTATTCTTTTATTGATTAATAAAAAGAATTACAAGTAGTTCAATTATCGTGAATGGCAGGTTACCACATATATGCTTTTACTAGATTAAACTCGTATGTTCTATGAGCTAACTGAAAACGTAAATAAAAATAATTTAAAAAAAAATTATTTGTAACTTATAATAATATAAAAGTTATCAAATTAAGATGCAGATAATAAAATTATAACTAAATATATGATATATATGTTAAAACAATAAAACATAATATTTATGTTTACAGATTGTGAAAAAAAATTATAATTTATATTTAAGGACTAACTTAGTTATGTAACATGTATCATCAAAACTTAGAATCATACTTCAAGCTTCAAGTATTATATAATATTGCAGCAAAAATGAAACACAAAACAAAAGTTTTTGAAAAAAAAATTAGAGGAACAATCACTAATCACATTCATTTATATGAATAATTAAATTATTAGTATTGGTAGAAAATAAAAGGAAAAACAGTTAGAGAAAAACAACACACGCTTCATTAGTAACAGTATAATATGTTATTATGTAAAAAAAATTTGTTTAAATCGACGGTAATTTCAACCTCATTCTTAGTTTTAAATAAAAATTATATCAAAAGTTCAATATTTTCATCACAAGTCTATATATATATATGTATATACTAGCGTTGTACCCGCGCGATGCAGCGGGGAATAAGAAAAAAACGCCGGTGGTTTGATGGTGGTTTGTGGGGCAGCGGCGATGAAAAAGAAAAAAAAATAAGCCGGCGGCAGTGGATGGTGGTTTGATGGTAGTTTTTGGGGCGGTGGTGGATGGTGTTTATGGGGGGATAGCGTACATAGAAGGTGGATTGTGGCGGTGGATGGTGGTATTTGGGGCGGGGGTGGATGGTGTTTATGGGGGGAGAAAATCAGAGAAGGGGGGAGGGAGAGAAAATCAAAAATCGGATGAACGTATGTGTGTAATGAGCGTGATGGAGAAAAAATAGGGTAGTGTAAATTAGGAGGGCATAAAAGATATTTTAAAGGTAGATGTGTTAAAAGAGGGGTGGGGTAGTTTGCTTATTAAGGGAGTATAGATATATAAGGTTATCAGAAAGCGCTCGGGTGGCGCTGCCATCACCAAAACGATTCGATTGACACGTCAGCAACCACATGGGCAATTTTTCTGCTGAGTCATCGTCCACTTAAGCATATATAATATCTTAAGCCATATTTAATAAAAAAAAAACTACCGGAGGTGGGAATAGAACCCACGATCTCGGTGTTTTCACACATACGAACCAACCGTTGAGCTATTATTTGTTTTGCTTGGTATTTGGAAATCTTCAGTAGTTATCTGATCTCAGTGTCTTATCTCATCAACTAATCTCAATTTTTAATCTCATATTCCCATCAAACACATAAGCTCTAAATATGAATTAAACCGGATGTTTATTTATAAACCCCCAAATTAGAATCCATAAATTTCGTTCCTAATATAACCTCGAATCCTTAAACTTTAAGGTTTTAGGGTTTTAAATAGGATTGATTTAATCAATGTATATCGATCATCCGCATTCGAAGGTTTTCTATTTACATTGTCAATCGCATATTTTCGATTCTTTCTTTCAAATATGTTTCGACACCAATGTGTAAGGACTTATTAATGATATATGTTTTGAAGGAAAAACCTTTTTGTATTTAATGATTATGCATTGATTTGAAGACAAAATATATTCAGATTTTCAAATGCACAATGGTCTTTGATGAAATGCTTCACCGAGTATCTGATTTGGTCATTTTTAATTTAGTTGTTTTTTCTTTGTCATTGAACGTACCAAATATTCTCATGGAATACTATTCTTTATGAGGGATATTGCCCGCGCGGTGCAGCGGTGAGATGGTGGGGTGGTAGGTAATAGGAGGTGATAAGTCAAAGAGTGTGATAGCCAAATGCCTTAGCCGTACGCCCTCGAATTTGAAAATTCATCGAAGGTATATCGAATGACATCTCTAATGAAAGAGCACGAAATTTTAAGAACACCCATACAACTTTTATAGTTTATCGATATACGGTTTTTGAGATAAAAGATATTGAATAAATTAGAGGAATAAAATGATTTATGGAGGGAGAGAGAAAAAATTAGTGATTGAGATTTGAGAAGAGAGAAAAAAATGAATAGTTGAGATTTAAGGGTATTATAGGTATATTAGGTATAAATGTTTAAATTAGTGAATAAAAAAGAGGGGCAATATAGGTACTTCAATTCATCTTTTGAGAATTTCAAAAAAAGGAGTCCTCTTTTATAATATAGTATTAGAAGGATTAGATGGTTATGTGTAGAAATTAAAGAGTCCACCTTTGAGCTGCAGTTCGTTAAATATCTTGACTTCGTTGGTTGCTTTTTATATATTTTGAGTTCAATAATTCAATATATGATGTTTTAAATTTAAATTAGAAGTTACTGACTGTTTTTAGTTAAACATTGCATTAAAATTTTTTATTTGCACACCTTTGTAGATTGTGAATCTAAGGGTGAATTCATTATCTAGGCATGTTGTCGTGGAACATTTTTGATGAATGAAAAAGTTTATCAGCAAATGATGTCGAGAAGGTAATTTCTACATCCTTTAATAGCTATTTCATCCGTTTTTGTTAACATATAATGCACCCTACAGTTTCTTAAAAGGTGCTTAGGAGTTTTTTTGGCAGAAATCATACATGAACGCGGAGGGACATCAAGGAGCACCACATAATCTTTAACATGGTGGAAGTTCAAGGACTGTCGAATGGTACTTTTTATATAAAAAATGAACTATTCAATTTCACTCCTTATTTTGAGATATGTTACGCTGGTCAATAGGCTTAATTGGATATACTTTTATTAGGTTGTATCTGAGCACCAACAGAGGGACGCACAAATTTTGGCATGTGGTCTCTATAGAGATAAGAAAATTCAGTATGAAATCTAAATGATTATGATTAACCTTTTTTTGTTAAAACTGTAGAATAAGCTAATAACTATTTGATGAAACCATTTATATATATAGTTTTTAGTAAAGTTTTGAAAATACCAAAGTGATAATGTATATATGAAATTGCCTCATTATCTTGAGTTCTCCCTCGCCTATTGATTTTGATCTCGAGTCAGACCATATATATCTTAATACAATAAGAAAAGCTATGGAGGCATTGAAGGTTTTTTATTTATGTTTGACCATCAAGTCTTCAATGTTCTCATGTGTTTTTTTTTTTTTTTTATGTTTCAGCGAACCAAAAAGGATTTGTTTGAGACTTTATTTAATCATGCACTACAAACGACAATGATCTATCTTACCTAGAGTCAAGTACATTGGTACGTATTTATTTTTTTCTTTAATTTCTTATGGCATTTAGTATTCTAATTGATGGTAAAAGCGATCCTAGACGTCTATAGAGTTCAAAACAATGGTAAAAGCTTATATTGTTATGAGTCCAGTAAAAATTCATACCTTGCATAGGTTGTGTTATTTCTATGTCTAATTAGCTATAGTTTTACGTTATAAGGTTTGAGAACAATCTATCGGAGCTTTAAAATTTTCAATATATGATTTTCCCCTTAAATTTTTCTATATGTATGTAAAATTCCTGTTTCAGGTTACAAAATAACAAAAGTATAAAATAATTAAAATTGGTGCAAGGTTCTTCTACCCTCTCATCTGCAATAGGCTACCCAAGTCGAGCAGGATGTTTTTTAGAAAGTGCTATCAATCATGGGAATAATTCCATTTCAATATACAAGTGTAAAGACATACATATATCCTTAATTTCTGCAAAGAGCTTAATTAGTACTAAAATGCATTTCAAAGTAGGCAACTACAGGGTACATTTTGAAATGGGTTGGGCTGACCTAAGCTAAGCTGGAACACCAATGATTGTTAAATGTGATGACAATACTTATATAATGCAAAATTTATGGGTAATACAATAACACACTTGGTTAGTTTCGGGTTTTACGTGTAGTTTGATCCTTTCAAGGTTTTTCGTTTACCTGATTGAGTAGTGACCGATTAGAGATAATGACAGAAAATTGGAGATGATGATGGCTGATCAAGCAAGGATATTTAAGAGTTTATAGGAGTTTTACGTCTCTTCAAGTTTGTTAAGCATTTATGACATTTTGAGAAGTTGCTTAATGACAAATTTGTATCACCCAAATTTACTGATAACGAGTCATCTATGCTATAGTAAATAGTATGTAACCTCTTTCAGGGACTTTTAGACACTTGAATCTCACGCCTTTGGGTCCAAGGAAGAAGATAGTTGCACTCAAAGAAGCAGAAAGTTAATCTTGAATCTTAAAAGGATTGTAGGTTCCAAATCCAATAAATTTCAAAGTAAATTAAGAAATGAGTTGTAGAAAGCTATCCTGTTGCTTTCATACATCTATCTACTTGATGTTATCAATTAATATAGAATTTGTATCTACTATATTGTCTTTGTTAAATGAATTTATGGTAATTTCTAGAGACTAGAAAGCATGACAAAGTTTGAAAAGGCAACAAAATTAGAAGTCTATTTTTCAGGATTTTTGATGGGAGGTAACAACCATACTATATAAGTCGGCAACACCAACTGTGAAGGTGAGTTGGTAACAAATGGTCAACTGAATAGAACTTATATAGGAGCTGGTGATTGCTTTAAAAGGGTTTTCACTTTCAAAGAGGGATATTTTTCTCATTTTGGATGAGTAACCAAGTCAATGTCATTCAATGTTGTTCAACTCAAAATAACCCTTTAGTAATGTAAATGATGTCTATTTCATGAACTCATCATGAACTGATATCGATTATATAATATTTTCGAATTGTTTGGTTCCTGGAGTAACTATTGATGAAGAATATTTACGAGCTTTCAATTTTGAAATCAAGGATTAACTATGTAAAGTAATCAACTATTTCATGAAGTGATATCAAATTATATAATGTTTTCGAAATGTTAGGTTCCTGAAGTAATTATGGATGAAAAGTATTCGCGGGCTTTCAATTTTGAAATCAAGGATTACAAAGAAATTAACTATGTTAAGTACCAGCAGTTACAAGACTTTTGCTTTCATCCGATCTACAATATGCAACAAAGAAATTAACCATGTCGGGAGAATATCTTATTTATTATATATATAATTATTTACCTCAAATTCTACTAACACGTTACCCGCGCAATGCGGCAGTGGTCGTGGTGACGACGATGTGGTTTTTGGGGTGACTGTTGGTGGTAGATGAGGCATTAAACGGTGTAAATAATTGATGTAAAAGTAATTGATTTAAATTGTTAATGAAGATATTTTAAAAAAATAAATGATTCATAGTGTAATTTAATCATTAATGTTAACGGGTTAATATAAGTGAAACTATTTAAAGGGATACTGATGTGCAAGATCGAGCTTTAAATTTATAAACTAAAACTACCAAAGAACTAACTACTACGCACTCACGGGCAGTGGACCCGATCGTTTGTAATATAGTTAAGAGGTAAGTCTGAGTTCGTTCTCAGGGACTGTGAAATGATTAGTTGTTTGTTAAATGGTTTGGAAAACAGGTGTTGCTTCGAAATTCCCCTTTGACAATTAAACAAATTGATTTGCAAATTGATTGCATAAAATTAAAAGACAAGTTCAGACGATATAATTAAAAGTCATCCACCTTGACTTCCCTTGACTTCAAATGTGATTGCATTTGATGAGTAACAAATTCTCTAGAGTTTGAAAGACAGTCGTGACAAGATTATACTACTCACGTGGTACCACCAACCGTGAACAAATTATCGAATCACCTAACTACTAGTTGAATTACCCAAGCCGGTACCACCAAGACCAAGACAATTCTCCTAACAATCAGTTTTTATTGACTTATCAAATTATCAATTGAACCTATGTGACAATAACGTGGTACCACCAACCGATATCAATCATGTTGACAAATTTAATCTTTTCTTAAAATGATATTCACTATCATACCATGAACTAGTGATAATTACTTATAGACAAGTAACCGTTTTAAAATCACATACACATTCAACTGGTACCACCAACGAAGAATCATATGCAACCAATATCGAATTTAATTAAATGAAAAGAATTAAAATCATCAAGATCACGGAACGACGATAATTAAACAAACCATTTTGAATTAAAAATATTGCAATCACATTATCCGTCTCGTTTCATCAAGGTGGATGATTAAACAGTTAGCCACTCATGATCAATTCAAAATAATCTATGAAATAGAAAAGAAACATGATGTACCAATTGTTTGAAGAAAATAAATTGCAAGACAATAATGTAGATACGATCTAGATGGGTGCCCGTAATATCTTCGATGAATCCGCCTAAGTGAAACACTTGATTGGAGAAGGAAGAATCCTTATAGAGCAGCTCCTAGAAAGAGTATTTGATGCCCAATTTTCGAGTTAGGGTTTCCTATTTATACCCCTTCAAAATCTGATGCAGAAACAAGTCAGGATCTTTTTTCCCGTGCACCCACTGCGGCACAGTGGGTCTTGGCTTCTCCTCACTGCGGCGCAGTGAGGCGTTGGTCGACTATAACTTCGGCTGACTGCGGCGCAGTGGTTCGTGTGATCACCACTGCGGCGCAGTATGATTCCACGGCCTCCTCTCATCTTTCCTTGACTGCGGCGCAGTCGGTCTGAAGCCCTCCCCACTGCGGCGCAGTGGGGATTTTTCATTTACATCCGTGGATCAGGACTGCGGCGCAGTGGGCTCGTGCATTCCCACTGCGGTGCAGTCAAGAGCTTGTATAGGACCATCTTGTTTTGGTCTCGATTACTTGCTAAGCTCTGCCGTCTCGTTCATTCAGATCAACTCTCATCAACATAACGTACTTTCTGGCCAATAATCACCTGAAAATGTACCAAACGGACGCGCAACCTGTTTAGAGCCTGAAAACACTAACAAACACCGTAAACGCGCCAAATGCATACAAAAACGACTTAAAACATCTACTAAAATGGCCAATTATGATGTGGGTAATGGATATAAATTAGTCACATCAAATACTAAGTAAAAATATCACATATCTTCAACACTTCTAAAAATAAAGTGCTATGAAGTATTTTTTTTTTTATAATATAGTATAGATATATGATTTTATATTAAATTTTTGTATCGTTTCAATCACTTTTGTTACACTTACGGTATAATCAATATCAATACCTTCATTAGTAGACATCCCAATACTAAATCTATTTTAGTGTTCAATCCAAATTAATATCTACATTATTGTATTCATTTTTCGTTATAACATTTTTTTCTTTACACGTCATTTACGATTTATGTCGAAAACAAGAAAGTCCGGTGCAATGCACGGGTTTCACCTAATTTGATACATGTTTCATGTTTATGTATTAGAGTATAAATTTATATAGTCAGTTGTAAATAAAATTTATATATTATAAAAAGTTAATAACAAAATAATATACTTATGTAACTTCCCAATCATAAATTATATTTTTAGCTTAAAATATGTAGGACACTTCAATTCTGTCACAAAGATTATTTAGAAACAATTTTAAAGGAAATCATTATCAGCCAAGAGGAGGTTAAATTATGTTCTTTAGATCTAAATATTTTAATCTTTTGACTGATACAGATCGAACATCACAATAGAGAATTTATACTATGTTGTCTTAATTAATCAGGTCCACATTAGAGAACTCTCACACCTAATACCTAATAGGAGAAAAATCCCCCTAATATTACATAAATTTTTGAGCAATTAACATATTAGTGAAAAACTTTGTCCACTTAAACTCGAATCTGGGTCTCTTTAAATTTAAAACGTTCATAAAGGGACTTTCTAACCACTGAACTATTGACTAAGTTTAAGTTTTACACAACCTTATATTCATATCTACCATATATATTTTTAAGCAAATTACAAATAAGTAATGTACTTAAAATTTTCTAATAAAAAAAATGTGAAAAAATAGATTATTAGAAATACAATTTGGTCATAAAAAGATAACGTAATCATAAAGGTATTTATTTAAAAGAATAACCATATAACTAAAATGCACAAAACCAACTAACAAAATATTCATATCTTCATAATTGATAATGCAAAATTTAATGCATGTCTCGGAATTTTTATTTTATTTTAATTTTTTTACTTATATGAACAATAAATCTTATCTTACATTTAATTTACTTTATAGACTTCAATAAACATCGTTAAAATTTGAGTTCTAGTTTCAATTGAATATTAGTAACTAGTTGATTCAACCCGTCCGATGGGCGGCATCGGTTCCTGAAAAGGATTACATGCATGGGCGGGTGTAAAAAAATTTTCAAGATAACATGTGCTTTTTATTATTTATTTGATTCTAAGTAAAGCAACTATTTACGGAAATTAAACATAAGGTAAAAAACATTGGAGAGTCCGTTTTTCTTTTTAATGGCAATACTACAACCACATCACTAAAAAAGTACATAAGAAATATACTAAAAGCAAAGAGAAAAAAGAAAAAAAAAAACAAAATGGATTACGAAAACCAAGTGATAAAATTACAGCAAAACCAAATATTACATGTGAAAAAGGTATAAATACTAAAATGTTTAAAAAAGTAGAAAGGAGAACATAAATTTTACAAATTCAAAAAGATTTATGTGAGACAAAAAAAATTTAAAAAACAAAAATATTACAAAAGTTATAAAAAAAAAATTAAAGATGGTAAATACATAACAAAAAATAAAATAAAATACATAGAATACAAAATTATTGAACACAACTAATTTTTTTAATATAAGAAAACTAAAATTTGTTAATAAAAAAGAAAATGTTATAAATCAAAAAATACAACACATGTCAAATACTATAAAGAATTAAATGAAATTAATAAATAAAACAAACAAAAACACAAACAATTAAATGAAATTATGTATCTAAAACCAAAACTTTATATAATACTATAATCAAATGTAAAACTTCAGGGTCATGCATGTAAAATTATGAGGGGCTAAAAATGAATTTAAAAAAAAACAAAAACAAAAGCAAAACTATGAAAGGGTTGTGCCCAGTTTCGAACTAGGGACCTTTCCTCTAATAAATGGCATGTCTTCCACTGGGCTAAGTATATAACTTTGTATATAATTTGTATATCTTTTATTTATACTAAAAATACATGTGAAGACAAAAGAAACACTGTTTACATCCATTTGCTTTATTAAAGAAATTAATATTATTTAGGGGTGATCATGGGCTCAACCCGGCCCGACCCAGCCTCAACCCGGCCTGGCCCGTGACCCGAAAAATACAAAATATGTGGACCGAGGACCGGCCCGTGTTTCATTGGGTCGGTCCGGTCCGAGTTAGCATGCGGGCTCGGGTTTTTTACGGGCCAACCCGTAACCCAGAGAACAACAATATATTTCATGGTTTTTTAAGTGTTCTTATGGTTTTCGTAATAATGGTTTAACTACAATACAATATCTCATTATGGTTCTCGTTTTGGTTGTACTTTAACAATCAACAACATTAAGAAATTATGTGAGAAATTCCTAATTACATTATTAACATGATTTTACATAAAAAAAAAGTTTGTTGGATGGAATTGAAAACCAAATCAAATACTGAAATACATATATAAATATATTTAAATACTAGTAAAAATATTATTATAATATATAAAATATATTTACGTGAGTCTACATGAGTCCTATACAATGTAATGTCAATGTTGGCCGGGTTGACGGGTTCTCGGGTTTTTCCCCGGGTTAGCCCGGCCTGGCCCACAACCCGAGATTTCATAAAATATAGGCCCGTGGACTGGACCATATAACTAATGGGTTGGGTCGGGCTCGGTTTTTTCCGGGCCTGTTAAACGGGTTTGACGGGTTGGCCCGTATTTTGATCACCCCTAATATTATTGTCAATTCAAACGGTTTTCTGTGGGAGTTAAAAAAATCAACACATTCCTATATTCTAGTCTTGGCTCCTATATTAAAGGGATTTTTCATATTCAAAAGAAAAGTTTTTCTAAAATAAATGTCTATTGAGGTAAAAATTTAAATTATGATTTTATGCTAGCTAACTTTAGGACTTTTTATATAAAAAGTAAAAATTAACAACAAAATGACACATAGGAAAAATACTTACTTGTCAAAAGAATAAAAATGTCACTTGGTCCCCTCTCGTAGTTATATATAGACAAGAGAAGAGAAATATACCTCTTTGTCATGTTTTTTACCTCACGTTTATATGTCATTTGTTTTTCTCATACACTTACTAATATATTAATTGTAAACGGTTGTACTACCTGTAACCATGCTTGATTGATTTTTTATTTTTACATTTTTTTTTTGTCATACTTTTACCCAATGTTAACTTTAGTTTACTTTTTTAATTCATCTATTCGTATATTAATTGGTAAGGGTTTTCCTTATTATATAAGTTACTTAAAATAAGAAAACAGTAATATCCGTTACCCACGGCCAATGGGCGGTGGTTAATCACTAACCAAGGGGAGGCTATAACACTCAAAGGGTTGATTCTTAAAAAGTCTTTGCATCACTTTTTATTTTTCGTGTTATATTTTTTATTTCCTTTATGTAACGTTTTTGTAATGTACGTTTATCGTGATGTATCTATCACCGACCTTATATATATTGCAAGTTTTACGTATTTTTATGTATTTCAGTAATTAACTCTAATAAAAATGGGTTGGGCTTTCAAATGACTAAATTTAGATAGTTGGTTATAGTGTTTTTGCCCTAACCCCGCGCCACTCCTATTTCTCTCTCTCTGTTTCATCCTTTCTCTCTTCCTTCACTTTTTATTAAACTGGCAGAATTTAACAAAAACCTAAAATTTAACACTTAACCTACCACTATCAACCCCTAAGAATGGCAAATGTTAAAGATGAAGAGCCCACTGCATACTTTTTTAATTAAAATTAATAGTAAAGAGATAGGTTATTTACATATCAAGCTTCATATAAATGAAGCACCATAAACTTTTGCGAATTTCTTGGAGATCTGTAAAGGCGAACTTCGGTATCCTCTTGCTTACCAATGTTATAAAAATTCAATTTTTCACAGGATTTCCAAGAACTTCTGCTAGGGAGGGGATTACATGTATGGTTCTGGGGTTGGAGATGTTGCTCCAATTAAGAGGTAACTTTGTAAAAGAAAAAAGAAAAATAGATTTCAAACATAAAAGAGGCATGATATCAATGGCGGAGAAGGATCCGAAGATGAACGGATCTCCGTTTTATATCTCGTTTAGGGAATGTGACTGGTTTAACATAACACATGTGGTGTTTGGACATGTTTTAGACGAGTCAATGGAAGTTCTCAAACAAATAGATGAAGAAGTTGCATTCGATGGAAGAACCTATCAAGAATTTTGTTATCGCCGGATGTGGGGTAAAGAATAATGATGGTTCTCGATGGAAAGTAGAGAATGAATACATAAGAGGTATTAAAATTTTTGTTTTAACCTTTTTTTATTATTATTTGAATTTGTTTCTGTTTTCTTGTATTTTTATTATTTGTTTGTAAATCTTCATAATAACATGTACTAATTGTGTTACCAATCCAAATTACATAATATGGGGAGGTGAAAGACAAAGGGACGAAGCTCCGTATTAACGTAAATTTCTTTTCATTCATTACTGTTGATAAATCTGTGCTTGAAATTATACACATTGGTTTCAAATTAATGAGACAGATGCTAATTCCCTATTATTATCATGCTTATTCGAGACAATATTTGTATATATTAAATGGTCAATTTGGTGTCTTGTTTAATTTTTAAGAAGGGGGTGGATAGTGTGTATTAAATTTAGTACGGATTTTTATTTGTAAAGGGTATGATATTTTGTCAGTTGGGTCAACTGGAAATAGTCAAGATTAGCAGGTTTGACTATATATAGTCAATAGCAAGTAAGAGTTTGGCTTAAATCTGGTACCGATTATGATTATGGCGTGGTTAGTTGGTGGATTAATATATATATATATATATATATATATATTATCATAGTAGGGATTATGTATAAATACAAATAATTATATATAATCCACCAACCAAAATATCATACCCCTGTTAACCCTGACTATTCCCCGTATATCCAACCGACAAAATATCAAACCCTTTGCAGATAAAAATTTCATACTAAATTTAATAGACCCTATCCCATTCCCTTCACAAAAATTAAACAAGACACCAAATTGACCATTTAATATATACATATAGTGTCTTTAATAAGTATGTCAACAATAAGGAATCAACACATCTGCCTCACTAATTTGAAACTAACAGATATACTTTCAAGCACAGAATATCAACATAAATGAATGAAGAGATATTTACATTAATACGAAACTTCTTCCCTTTGTCTTTCACCCCCTATTCTGTAACATGGATTAGGAACACAATCTGTACATGTTATTATAGAGATCTATAAACAAACAATAAAAATACAATAAATTAGAAACAAATTCAAATAATAGAAATTAAAAAAAAAAAAAAAGTTAAAACAAAAATTTTAAGACCTCTTCCGTATTTTAATACATTCGGCGATAACAACATTCTTGATAACAACATTCTTGATACGTTCTCCTCCATCAGATGCATCTTCTTTCTCTATTCGTTTGAGAACTTCCATTGACTTGTCTATAAGACGTCCAAACACGACATGCGTTATGTCCAACCAGTCACATTCTCTAAACGAGATATCAAAGTGAGATCCGTTCATATCCAGATCCTTCTCCGCCATTGATATCGTGCCTCTTTTATGTTTGAAATATTTTTTTTTCATATTTAAAGTTACCTCTTGGAGCTCGAGCTTCTCATATTTAAAGTTACCTCTTTTATGTTTGAACTATTATCGAGTTCGAGCTCTGAATTAAGGCTCGAAATATTTATCGAGTCAGCTCGAGCTCTACATAGCTCGGCTAGAATACTTATCTAGCTTTTCGAGCTTTCCATATATTATGTATATATTTATATATATATAATTCTCAAATAGTAAATTTCTAATTCTACAAGGACTATTTGTATAAATTTTGTTATAAGTGATATATATTTTCGAGCTTTTCGAGCCGTACTCGAGTCATGTTTTTAGACACAAGCCAAAATCGAGCCTTTTTCGAGCTTTTTGAGCCAAGCTCGAGCCATATTGTAGGTACAACGAGTCAAGCTCGAGCCTACACACTGAAAGCTTGTCGATCTATTGAGTCGAGCAAATATTGTTCGAGTCGAGCTCGAGCCATGCTAAGCTCAAGTTCGGCTCGACTCGATAACACCCCTATTGGTGTGGAACGGCGAAAGTCGTTATATCAACGTCGGGATCTAGCTGGGTTGTTATGTTCTTATTGTTTTTGTTTTTCTTTATCGTGTGTGCTGGCAAATTTTAATGGCAGTATCAAGTTTTTAATAAAGGTTGTATTACTAAAGATTATGACTACTGAAGAAGAAGATGACAACCATCACTTTTTTTTATTTTTGTTTTCTGAATTTTAATTTTAAATCTTTTTTACCTTTTAAACCCTATAGTATTTTCTATA
This sequence comes from Erigeron canadensis, assembly GCF_010389155.1. Lineage (NCBI taxonomy): Eukaryota > Viridiplantae > Streptophyta > Magnoliopsida > Asterales > Asteraceae > Erigeron > Erigeron canadensis. Next base: position 31,420,907 of record NC_057761.1, on the reverse strand, counting down.
CAGAGCAAAAGTTTATAAATTCAATATTGTACTCCGTAATTTTGTGCTTTGATTTGTTGTATTACCTTAAATTTTGTAAAAGCCTAAGAAGTTTGATATATATATATATATATATATATATATTAATAAGAAAATATAAAAGTAATATAATGTGGTGTGATTATTATTACGAATGTGGTGTGGTTACTGGGTGGTGCTGATGTGATGCTAATGTGTCACATCACCTGGTATGGTGATGTGAAACATTACAAATCCTCTTAGATACACCAAATTCGGTCAGAGATTTACAAACATCTAAATTTCTTTTGAAAGCTTGGTCATATATTCTAGCACAATTGTACAAACCTTTTGCCTTGGAAGATGAGAGGGGTTGAGGGTGGTTGGTTGGTTTCTTTACTGTTATATTTTTTTTGGTGTTAACTAGCTAATTAACCTGCATATTATGTGGGCACCTGAATAGAATTTGTTTTTTTAAAGATATAACACAATAAACATGTTCAATTTTTCATTATATTGAACACTATTATATTGTATATTTTGATTAAACGATGTTAAAACTATAATTTGTTTAAAAATCATAACATATACATATCACATTAGCTATGTTAAAAATCTAATGATATTTAAATCTCATACATTTAATTTCAAACCCCAATTATAATAATCAATTTTGATTAACAAATTTATTTCTCATTTTAATAGAAATTATATATTAAAAATATTTTGAAGTCATAATATGAAATAAGTTTCCATTTTTTCCACCACCTTTAAATTTTTTAGATAATGTCATAAGAATATCAAGATTATATATTAAAAAGTCTTCTTTAAAATAAAATGACATCATCACAGTTTTGTTTTATTAATATAAGAGATTGCATGATTCGTCCATGTGGTTTACCCATTATCATGGTTTACATCTTTGGTTGAAGTTTTTAGCTAAATACATCCAAACTAGTCGTATTAGTTGCACATTTCATCCTTTTGGCTAATGAGGTTACTTTCATTTTGTTAAATTATTTACATACGAGGGCATTTTGGTAATTTCTCCCCCAACCCCGACATGCACTTTTTCTCCTTCCTTGTGTATGCATCTATATAAAGTTATAAACTATACCTCCTCCATATCATAAACACATATTAAATATATACATCTATACTCCCTATATAAACAAACTACCCCTTCCCAAATTAAACACTATACCTTCAAATTCCCTATTTTACCCTTATAATTTACACTTTCCCAAACACTTTATTTCTGAACTTCCTAAAATACCCTTAGAAAAATCTTATACATCTACGTATTTATCATTCATATTTTGGAATAAAGATGTTTGTGCGTTTAAGTAATGGATATTGTGGTATGTTGATATTTGCAGGTTGTTCACTATGTATAGTCATGTAGATTGAAAGTAGTGTTTTTTTTCAATTTTATTTTAATCTTTATAACGCTGGTTTGATAAGGGTTAGTTGATGTAAAAGACAAGATCTCAGTTTAATTTCTATATTCGATTAAAATTATTAGCCGCATCACGCGTATTTCTATTCAATACAGTCCATTGTTTTTTGTTCATGATACCCCCACATTTAACCGTCTTTCTTTTTTAACAGGTGTCGCTGCAACGCACGGGTATCCCTCTAGTATCATATAAATCATTTAAAATTCCAACCCATACAACCATTAATCAGAAATAGTCAAAAAGAAGGTACCTGCAAAGTAATTTCATATACATCTTGAAATCCAATATATAAAAACAAAAAATCATCGACTTTAATTCTTTTGGAAAAAACAAAGAAATGATAGTAAACTTCAAAGAAGTTTTATACATGTGGGTTTTTAATTAGTTTACAATCGGAACCTCTTGATTTTATTCTTTGACCTCCATCAACTGTGGTTGCAAATGGTGAATCTGTTTTGGCGGGCGGTGGCGGATTTTTCTACATTTCTTCATCGATCGATTCTTAGACATGAATGAAAATGAAGATATAGAAAAGAACGATGTTCATTCATGATTCTCATATGACATCGGTTCAATCTCAGATCTAGTAGTCTTGATTAATCAAAATGAAGATTTAGAAAAGAAAATGATGGAAAAGAGCAATTTAAATTAACAGGTATCAAAAGATTACCATTTCACAATGAGAAACCCAATTGAAGGGTTATTGTTGCATTTTTTCATTCATCTCTCTAGATAACTAAGAGAGGATATGAAAATGCTTATGTGGCAACCTTTTTTAGATGACAAGTAAGATTTTTACTTATGTGTCAAATTGTTAAAATTTTAGCTTATTTTGGTGTTACTTTAAAATTTAATTTAATACTTTACATTAATGTTAGATATCTATTATGGTATTTTACACATTTTTTATCTCTCATTTATTAACATAAGTTATGTTTTGTTTATTATTTGGTGTTACTTTAAAATTTAATTTAATACTTTACATTAATGTTAGATATCTATTATGGTATTTTACACATTTTTTATCTCTCATTTATTAACATAAGTTATGTTTTGTTTATTATTAAAAAAAACGTATGTGTTGTTTACATATTTTTGATATATTATTCAAATTTAATAAATTATTCATTTTTTGAAATTAACCCTTTTAGTTTTTATTTTATGCATTGAAATTTATCTTATGTTGATGATTCATTTATTAAGTATATTTTATATGTTTTTTTCTTTGATTTCATTTGTTGTTAAATGATTGCATTATGTAGACACTAACAAGTCCATTGATTATATGTTTAACAAATAAGTTTATATTTGAATACATTGTTGCTACAATATTACCGTCTTTGATTTTAAATTTGAAAGATTCATTATTTATTTTTAACAGATTTTTGTAATGATTATTTTTCATGCAACGCATGGGTTTAATCTAGTTTGTAATATTTGGATATGTCATATTGTATGTAATGATATACTTTTGTGAAAGAGATATATGTGATTAAAGTGATTTTTTTATTGAAAAACCTAGTTCGTGGATTACTGTTTTCATTATGTTTTTTTTTTAAATTCAGTAAATATAAATAAGAAGAAAAAAAGGGTAGGTGTGAGGCTGGCTAGGAAAAATACGAAAATGCCCTCACATGTAGAGCGCGTGACACAACTTAACGGTGAGAATCTAACGCCATTAGCCTTAAGGATGAAACATGCAACTAGTTTTGATGTATTTGGCTAAAAAAAATCAAGGGATGTATAACATAAAAATGAGTAAACCATATGGACGAATTCTGCACTTAACTCTCTTTTTTAAAATAGTGTGGTTATGATGATATAAAGAAGGAGAGGAACTGTGGAATGGTTGGTATGACAAAATGATATACCCACACTTTTTATAAGTCATTAAGTAACTGAATTGAGAAAGTGACTGAATAGAAACATAATGTTTTTATGGATTAAGTCAATATTGTTGTTTTTTTTATTTATTAAGTCAATAACAAACAAGTCAATCAAAATTAAGTCATGACTTTTTAATTAAGTCATTATCAAACACTACCTAAGGAAATTATTGTAGTAGTTGGATCATATTTTTTTTTTAACAGAATATTTGGATAATATCTATATTACTATATAAAATTTATACCCCTATGTTGAAAAACTTACAATTTTGTGACATGCAAAATTACCATTTTACCCTTAATTAATTAACTTACACAACCATTCCATAATCTTTTAAAAGATATTCACTATTCCTAAAAATCAAATATCTTTGTATCAATTACCAACACCACTTAACGCCGATGCCACCACATCGCACCTAATGTCATTGCAGCCGCATTGCGCGGGTACCATGCTCGTTAATTATAAGTTGTACAACAGATTTTAGTAAAAATATGAAATAATGAATGTAAATCTTTAAAGATCTATTATATTAATCATTACATCAACAAAAAAAAAAAAGTTAAATCTTATTGTAAAGGTGTCGATACAATGGATGTTTATACGTATTTGGATGTTTATAGATATTCACATGTTTTGGAAAAACAAACAGTTATACTAATTCATATTGAGACATATAAACCATATTTTAACATATAAAAATGGTATTCAGATTTAGCTATTATCTTTAATTAAAAGCAACCAAGGCTTAAGCAAATATCACGCTTGAGACATATCTTTGATGAAGTTATCAATAAAAACTATGTGAATTAACTTTTACGGACTATCAAGGTTAAATCCACGTGAACTTGACCACCACATTACATAATCAGAAAAGTTTTCAAGAAGTTCGAGAAAAAGTTAATAAAATTTAAAACAGAGAAGTAGAGATACCTTTTGTTTTAAAGAGGAAAGCATAGCAGAACCATTTTTTGGGCCCGAAACCAAACCCAAAAACAATGTTAACACTTTTTATGTGCATGAGCAAAAATGTTTACAAGCCGGACATATAAATCTACTTGGTGAGAAGATGAACTTTGGTGTGTGATTTTGGTATGGATCCTATGTTGCTTTCTTTTTCATTGTTCCAACTACTTTCCCATTATATTGATGATGACCTAAGTGATATGGTTCACTTTTTAATTGTTACTGACATGGTTAGGTTTGACCATTATGAATTTATTACAAACTTAAATTTTAGTTGGGGTTCACTACTTGTGACAGTACTATGCTCATAGCAGTATTATTAGGGACAAGGGTGTAGTCGGCTAGTTTTATCGGCAAAAACCATCGGTAAGAATCTTCAAATCGGCTCACTATAGCATCTGGCTCGGCAAGTTTAATCGGCAAGATTGGCTAGTTTCATCGGCTAGTTTTGGCCGATGCAAGTGAACGTTAGGGGCTTGATTTTGAACGTTGGGAGCTTCTTTTTTTGGGTTTTGGTCCAAGTGGCTGTTTTTTTTTTAAAATTTACAAAACTTGGCAAATGTTGGCACTACAAAAATTGGTAAAATTTTGGCTAGTATTGGCAAATTTTTGGCTAAGACACATGGCATCTCCTAATTGGTTTAATTTTAGCCAATTTGCCAAATTAACCGCACTACACTTCTCCCCCTTACTATCTACTTTTTTTCCTTTTAAGTCTTCAAATTTCAACCTTTAAATTTAGAAAAAATTTCATATATGTGAATAAATGATGAAGAAGTTAAGAAGAGGTGTTATAGGGTGGAAAAAGTAAGGAAATGATAAGTCACAAAATATCATATTTGTCTAATTAAAATTTGAAATATCATATATGTCATTTCTAATTTATCAATATATCAAATATGTCATTATTGAATAATACAGTATCATATATGTCATTCATAATGTATCAATATATCAAATATGTCATTGTTAAATAAAAAAGAATAAATATCTCCAATAAAACTTAAAATGTTATATATTTTGCTTTTAATATTGAAATACATCAAATATGTCATTGAAGTATATCCAATATGTCCGATTAAACTAATTTAGTCAAAATTAAAACATAAAAAATCTTTAAAATTATTAATAAAATACTTAGAAATCACAGTTACACACATTTTTTTCTCTTTGCTTTTACAATTTAATCCATGTTTTTTTCTATAACCGTGTAAATTTAATTCAATGTTATCGACATGATTAATTTCATTGATATTCATAAATTTAATTCAAGCGTTGCGATCTTGGTTTGTAAGTGACTCAACTATTTGATGTTTTTATTTTGCATAAGTAATTAGCTCCATGATATTTGATGCAAGAAAAACTCATGAATTTAAGAAAGAGAGAATAAGTGCAATTTAACTTTTAATGATAAATTTGAAGTATTCAATATATTTCAGTGATTTGTTACATATATAAAAAATAATGACCCCATATATAATATTTAATAATGTATTTGGGCACATATGATATATTTTTATTTAATAATGACATATTTGATATTTAAGGGTATTAGAAATGACATATATGATATTTCAAAATTTAATTGGGTGAATATAATATTTTGTAACTTAAGAATGTCATATATGAAATTTTCCCTTAAACTTAAAGGGGTTTTATATTTTTTAATATTTATAGTCTTGTCCGATGGCCAAATATTTTTATGATTATATCTTGTAGATTTTGTTTTAATATTTTTTGAGTTCTTATGATAAATATAAAATTATACTTGACTAAATAAATTGATAACTTCGTTTAAATAAACAGAACAAAAAAATATACATATGTAATAATTTACATTTCACCAAACACCATATATACATAAAAATAAAAAATAAAAATAAAAAACAATAAAGTATAGTTCTATTAAATACAAATGGTATACCAAAATCACACAAATAACTAAAATTTCCGTTTTATTTATACGACATAAAAAAAAAACAGATTGATTAAAAAGAATCATATTATACGATTCCATATAGAAAAGGTTATGTTCAAACATATATAATTCAATGATTATTAAAAATAAATAAATTACAATCAATATAATGAGAATAAACCTATCAGAATTAAAACCATAACTTATTTAGAGTTTTATAATTTGCTGTAAAAAAATAATCAAGATATTTAAATATTAAATAACGGTAAAAAATTGATAAGAATTCATATTTTAAATTAAATAATATACGACATATGGTGGAAGTGCCAACGTGTTGGTAGATGGATACAACAAAGGTGCAGAGATGATTGGCGGCTTTGTTCTTGTCTACAATGTCTTCTCGGCGAATGTAATCAAAAGGTGCGCTAGAGACTCTCACGTGCGTTTTATCTTTCCTTCTTAATGTAAAAATTGTGAAATGCTAATATAAGTTCCCGGCCCGGTATAACTATAGATATTTTTTCTTAAAAAAAGTACCCGTAATTATTCAGTCCATCGTAACTAGTACTACTGGCCACTTTTATGCAAGAAAGTTTAAAGTGACTATCAAATATCAATGTAATATTTTTTTTTAAGATCTAGTTGACTAATGACGGTGAATGATTTAAGTTATGCATTTATTAACAGTGAAAAGATCATTTGCAAACTTAATTTTTTGTGAAAACCAGAAAACAGATCCTAACCATCCATCCATCATAATCAACAGCTGAGATTAAAACTTAGTTCCTAAATACAAAGTTAACACGGAGGGCTATTTTTGTCTTTTCACCCCGCGAACAAAACCCCCCAAGCACCAACTGTTTCCCTTCTTTCTCACAATTTTCATATCTGATATTTTGAAACCCTAATTCTCTCTCGTTTCTCTGATCGGAATCTTCTCCGGCAGTGTGTATCATCAATGGTACTATTCGATTAATCGAGTTTAATTTCGTTTTCCACCAACTATCATCCTAATTTCTCTTGCTCTCCCTGTTTCTTCGCCCTCAATTCTTCTTCGGCCTCGTTTTTTTCCGGCCGCCGTGTATTATCATCATTAGTTATCGATTAATCGAGTTTAATCGATTGTAATCTCGTTTTTGACGTCTAAAAATGGTGAAATAGTCTCAATCTTCCACGCCTAATAAAAAACGATCTATGACGGTCAAACCAAAAGTTATATCCATCAAATCTTCTATTGAATCTGGTATAATTTCTAACTATTCTACCTTTTATTTTATTAATTTAGATTTAATCTTTTTTTAGGTTATTTTTCTGCATTTTTAGCTATATTTCTGACATTATTCTGTATTTTTTGACTGGATTTATACTGTATATGTGTGATGTTAGTTAATTCTGTTATTTAGATCTGTATCTTATAAGAAATTTGTGCTTGATTAGTTTAATGAACCTTATCTACTTCTGAATTATTGTAATTGGCTAGGTTTTGTATGGAATATCAGTTTAGTTATTTCGTGTTAAAGCGGATAAAGAAATTCAAATAGTTTTTTCACACAACTAATTCAACCTATACAAATATGTGACATGTTTTAGAGAATACAGTTGTGTTCACTGATAAAATCTCAAATTACGACGTAGCACATTATACTAAATAGGAACAAGTTATCAATGTCATTTGCTACTTCGATGGACCCATATTTTGATTGTTCCATCGCCAATAGGACCTGCAGAAGCAATTATGTTGTCTTTCGGTTGTCAATTTACAGAAATAAGTTGATCAGTATGGCATTCTAACTTCTGCGGCTAGTTTTTCGTCTGTAGATTCCAAATTTACACACATGTTTTGTATAATTCCAAATGTTTTGTTCACATGACTTGTATAATTCTTCAAGAACTTTCAAGTTGAGTAGTTCAAAAGCTTTTGCATTCATGGTAATAGAACAGTACAGTCAGGAGCTGAAGTCACTCAAATCACACACTTACTGTCTTTTCATTATTTCATTCATGATCATAAAACACAATGTGTTTAGAATTAGAAACACCTTGTGCATGGCCATTGTAAGAACTATCTAATTCAAAACACAATGTGTTCTGAATTAGAAACACCTTGTGCATGGCCATTGTAAGAACTATCTAATTCAAAACACAATGTGTTCTGAATAAGTCAGGTTTGAATGCTATGCTAGGCAGGTTTGACCATATATGGGACATGTCATGGACCTACTGGTAGTTGGCACTATGCACAAGTTCAATTAAGTCATCATATAATCCATGGAGTTCAAATAACTTAAGATTTTCTTATGAGTCAAATATCTAATCTGAGTCACCTGAACTTGTTTTGTTGAACACTTGTTTGTGCAGGTCCCCATCAATGTTGCAGCACAATCGACTAGATCCATATCAGCTTCATTCGCCCTACGGGAACTATTAGATGAAGTTAAACATCTGGGCACAACGACACCTTCAGGAACAGACTTGCAAGCTCTGGTCATGGAGATCATCGTTACTTTCTCCATGATGTTTGTCACTTCAGCTGTGGCTACAGATTCTAAAGCCGCGAGAACTTTATCCTCATTCAATGTTTCAAGAAAAATTTAAATTGTGATTATGCATATAAGACTCGTGATCACATACTAATGTTACTATATTCGCAGGTAGGAGAGCTTGCAGGCATGGCAGTAGGATCAGCAATATGCATTACATCTATTGTAGCAGGGTAAACCTAGACTTTCTGAAGTATTCACTTTGAATCTATATATATCTGTGTCTATAGTAAAAAGCACATTATGTTGTAGTATAATAAATTAATAAAATAGTACTGCCATGATGCTGATCAAAAGTTGTTTTTTTTTTTTTTTTGAATATTGTAATTCTGTTTTTTCCATTCAACTATTGTAACATTCTGGATTAATCGTAATAGATGAAAGGTTGTGATATGTTGGAAGTGTTGCATTTGGTTATTAAAAATTTTGCAATCAATTGCCCGTGATGTGCATCTAACTTACTGAAACAATGTCAAGCTAGATACAATTAGGTTACTTGTTACTAACTCGTGGTTATATGAAACACATTGTTCTCATATATAGTACGGTGATTTAGAAAATTGTTGGATTTCATGGTTTGAAATTGGTTGTTTGCAGATTTTCTAGTAATGGATACTTTCTTTAAGTTTTTCTTTCATATGTCAACTTCTGCTTCATTAGCAATACTACTGGAAACCGCAACACAATGTGTTTTCGATTTGAAGCATCTTGTGTTTGGCCATTTATGAATTCTCGAAACCAAAACACAATGTGTTTTCGATTTGAAGCATCTTGTGTATGGCCATTTATGAATTCTCGAAATCAAAACACAATGTGTTTTGGACTTGAAGCATCTTGTGTATGGCCATTGCAGGAACTCTGACCCAAAACACAATGTGTTTTAGACTTGAAACATCTTGTGTATGGCCATTGAAGGAACTAACTGAACCGAAACACAATGTGTTTCGTATTAGAAACACCTTGCGTATTGGGCCTTTGGCCCACTCTAGCATTTTAATCTCCATCAAATATGTAATCTTCATCAGATGTGTAAAGACTATTGTGCCTTTGGCCCATATATTTTAGCCATTAGGGTTTAGATTTTTCCAGGTTGGCTAACCCTCGACCTTCAAACCCTAAACCTAGAGCGGGAACCTTAATCCTCTTTAGGTTTTTAGGCTTTAGGGTTTAGCATTTACGGTTAGGCTAACCCTACGACTTCAAACCCTAAACCCTTAAGCGTACCGTGACTTCCGTTTCCTTCTTGTAGCCTTTAGCATTCTGGGGTTTAGCATTTAGGGTTTAGATCTTTCCAATCGGTTTTTAATGGGTAGCTTAGGGTTTAGGGTTTGAAGGTGTAGGGTTAGCCGTTAGGCTAACCCTACGACTTCAAACCATAAACCCTTAAGCGTATCGTGGCTTCCATCCCCTTCCTGTAGCCTTTAGCATTCTAGGGTTTAGCGTTTAGGGTTTAGATCTTTCCAATCGGTTTTTAATTGGTAGCTTAGGGTTTAGGGTTTGAAGTTGTAGGGTTAGCCGCTAACCCTATGACTTCAAACCCTAAACCCTTAAGCGTACCGTGACTTCCGTCCAACATTCTAGGGTTTAGCATTTAGGGTTTAGATCTTTCCAATCGGTTTTTAATAGGTAGCTTAGGGATTAGGGATTAGGGTTTGAAGTTGTGGGGTTAGCCGTTAGGCTAACCCTACAACTTCAAACCCTAAACCCTTAAGCGTACCGTGACTTCAGTCCCCCTCCTGTAGCCTTTAGCATTCTAGGGTTTCGAGTAGCATTTAGGGTTTGATAATACCCAATCTATGTGTATGGCCACTGTATGAACTACTTAAAACCGAAGCACAATGTGTTTTGGATTAGAAACACCTTGTGTATGGCCACTGTATGAATACTCGAAACCAAAACACAATGTGTTTTGGATTAGAAACACCTTGTGTATGGCCACTGTAGGAACTACTAGAAACCAAAACACAATGTGTTTTGTATTAGAAACACCTTGCGTATGGCCATTGTAGGAGTTATTATGGCCTTTGAAAACATACTTTACCTATAATCTTCATCAAATCTGTAACTGAGACATCATGTGTTTCTACAAATGATCATAAAAACAACATTTGATATAATCAACACTTTTATAACTAGATGTAGCACTTTTACAATTAAGGGCTAACACTTTTTTATACTATGATGCAACACTTTGTATGACGAAATGGAACACTTATAACAATTAAAAACAACATTTTATATAATCAAAGGCTACCTTTCCAACAAACTATGACAACACCTTCGTTTAACACTTATACACAATTCAAATTAACATTGCGTTCCATTATAGCAATAGTAACATATATCAATGGGAGATCAATGAGAAGATAACTGAGAAGCTTGAGTCATTAGAAGCACAGTCTCCTCTGAACTTTGAGTCATTAGAAGTCAAGATCAGGCCTGCAATTGTTTTCGCAAGGTCTGGAGCAACTTCGTATAAAAGTGAAAGGATGGCATAAGCAGTGCTGTTTGCGATAAGCTGTGAAATTCCAGGCTACTCGAACTTTGCCAAGCAAATGGGTAAGAACTTAGGACCTGCATGTTCAGTACAAGTCATAAAAAAACATTGAAACAGAAAGAATCAAGTGATGATGCATTACCATGTGCATACCACGACATAGTGTGATAGTGCTTGTAGCATATTAATGGAGCCTTAATTTGAAAGGAGTTTGAGAGTTTGGAGTCGCCATGTCTTGTCCAGAGATCTGTCCAAGTTTACATATCATCATATATGTAGTATACTACTAGAAGTAAAAACCGGGTCCATATGAGATTCTAATAAAAACAACATAGAATGCTTATCAGCGGTACTTTATCAACCAATGACTCATAAGCAAGACCACATTAAAATACATTCTTTTTCCTCTGAAATGACAATCTAAACCAAATTGATAGTATTTCAGATGATAGACACCAGGGGTAGCAAGATGAGTGGGTTGGGTAATGGGTCATAATGGATGGATCATTCACGGGTCATTTTTGGCACAGGTCAAAATGAGATGCATCGAATGGGTTAACCCGCAAAACAAATATAAGTTAAGTTTTATAGAAGTAATCTAAAGTATTTACTAAAAATGTTTTGGAGGTTGTATGCATTAAAGATAGACCTTCTGCAACTATTACCCTATTTGACCCGCCCAATCCCTTTATAGCTAAGTTTTGCAGTTTACCCACTTGAGACAAAACAACCCACACGACCAGTTCATAAGTGAAGGGTTTAAAATCTCAGATTTAATGTTAGATCCGCCAACAGCCAACAAACATTAGGAGCACTACTATATGAAATTAACCAATCCTTTCCAGATTTCGAGATAAGAATGGCTAAGAAACATATGAAGAATAACTGTAAGAAAATCAACGAGGAAAGTTATATTACTCCAAATCTCAAGGTACGGTTGTAAAGGGTCACAAGTCTAGTGAAAAACCTCACAGCATCATCTGCAATCTCCTCAGTTTCATATTCTGCAAACGTAAAACCTTTTGGTTTATCAGTTTCCTTATCTCGAGGAATGTGTAAGTTGACCACCCACCCAGCTTGAATAAGTATATCAAATAAGACCCTATGGCTTACTCGCTCATCCAAATTACCTGTATCAGGAAAAAAATGTAGGATTAGTTATATCTACATTGATAATAGAATAATAAAGAGGTGCTACCCTAATAACGAATGTCTTTTAACCAAAAATACTATAGTAACTAATATAAACATATACACTAACATCTTCTTATTTACTTGTTGGTCTCTTGTTTATGTCTTCTTTCTTGTTGCAATTGGCCCAGACAATAATTATTTCTATTGTTTATAATGTTGTGGCCGTCTAAAAATGCAAGATACCCATTAAATCAATGAAGTACATATTTATTTTACATGACCCGTAAGACTGTTTTTTGGTTATAAAATGTCAAATGGGCTACTGTAAGCAGTGTGTATCGACGACATTATAAAAATACCTGGTCATCAAGACCAAAAGCAAGTTGCAGCCTTATGTATTAGTGACTCATAACAATTTAGACAAACTTTCAGATTATAATACAAGTATTTGCTTGTTGTCAAGCATTTTAAGATATCTGCTGACCGTGTGTATGACATAACATAGGACTTTTTGAACCTCCCTTTTAAAAAGCAGAAGAAGAATTGTTATTAACATGAGATTTGACAACAAGTATTTTAGTAATCAACTACTTAGCCTGGAAGACGTTTACGTAACGATCAATTCTCAAGATCTCTTATGTTGTTGACAAAGTTATTCATGCTTTCAGAAAGATCACCAAGACCACTTCACACTTGCTCCCATAATACAAACTCCACTGAAACACATTTGTCTGCTGCCTCCAATAAGTAAGGCATTCAACATGGCAAATTAATCATTGTGACTATCTAATTAAAAAGGCTATAGCAAATAAATGAGACAAACATTAACTTAGTCAATTTGCTCACCATTAAGATCTTCTTTGTCACAGAGTCTAGGTTTTCAAGTAGACATGAACTAATAACAATCAATTTTTGTCCAACATCTGTGTTGTCACCTCCCCACGAGTATAGCACTTAATCGCTATACAAACAATCCTTCTTTCATCGAACACATTAAGCTATACAAACATCCTGTGTTTCACCCTCTAATCATACTGATGATCAACCAGTTTTATTCGAAACTTCAAATAATCACATTTTCACAAAAACTAACTGTCATTAACCAATAAAATACGATAATTCGCTACAATCCTTCTTTCACTAATACATACAAACACCTTGTGTTTCACATTCTAAGCATATCAAACATCAAACAATTTGAATCAAACCTGCAAATAATCAGAATTACATGAAATCTAAGTGTCATTAATCAACAGAAACTTATAAACACCTTGTGTTTCATATTCAAAGCATATGAGAGTTTCAAACAGTTTAAATCAAACCTAAAAAAATATCAAAATTACATGAAATCTAACTGTAATTAAGCGAAACAAACACTTAGTGATTCAAATTGTTCATCAATTTTGAAATTCTATAAACTGAATCTAAACAAAAAGCTTATCAGATCGTCTCCGTGTTCTTCATCGATTATAAATAGGTATAAAAAGCTTAACAGATACAAAAAGCTTAACAGAAACAAACACTTAGTGATTCATTTACTTTTTGATATCTCTTCGAGTTCCTGATCGCTTATCAGATCTTCTTCCTCCATTGATAAACAATTCGGAATTAGTTACTGATTTAATTGACGTCAGCGAGTTCAATTGAACTTGAATTTTCCGGCGACGATTACAAAATAGAACGAAGGACTGAGATTACGGCGACGTTGAAGGTAGATGAAGATGAAGATGATGTCGTTGAGAGTGAGATTACGGCGTGGAGTTTGTCAAAGAGGACGTCCGGCGGTGTTTTCCGGCGAGTTAGGTATTTTATCGGCGGAAGGAAGGAGGAGATAGTTACGCGATTGGAAGCAGGAGTGGGGTGTTATTTACGGTTTATATACTTCGTGCAAAATGACTCTTTTGCCCCTCCGTGTTTGTTTTTGCAAAATGATCCTGGCCTTAGATTAGATCTGATCCAACAGTCCAGATCTGTTTCCTGGTTTTCACCAAATTCTTTGTTTTTATATGAATACAACTCTTTATTAACATCTTTTAGAAACGATATGAAAATTTAGTTATTAGCCTTAGCTAGAAACACTTAACAGTAGACGTCCTTAATTGTTTAGTTATTTGTCACAACATATTTTATGAAAATTCTTACAAATCCTTACAATTTTTCAAGTTTACTTTCAGTAATACATACTCATCTTTACATATTTTTACATTTCCACACCCTTCCTCCCATTAGAATTTCCACATCCTCAAGAATCCTTATTAGGCTCAATAACCTAAGGAAAACACTTCCACACACAAGCAACACAAATTTGGATATGCTTTAATGGGTTTGATTGTTTGGACAAGTATTCTTCATCTAGGGCGCATGGTCAAATTTTTGCGTTGGATCGGAGAAAGCATTAATTAACGATAACTCGAGTAACCATATTTATTGTATGTGTTGTTTGGAACTGCGGTGATTTACAACTAGAAGAAAGCATGGGATGATCAAGTGATTTTTAGTTGCTTAATTAAGTGTTCTATTTTTTGTTTGTTTGTTTCTTTTTCTTTCTTTTTTTGAAAAAAGTTCAGAAAATATAAAGTGTTTTTGTATGTATGAATATTAAGTATGTCGTTTTTGGTGTTAGAATATCATGTCTATCTTGTTTACAATGTAATTGGAAACCATGAAAAATAGAATGTACGTAAATTGTTTTGTAGGGGTGCCCCCGGCCCTCATCTTGGCATCTGCTGAGTTATAGAGCTATATATCTTTAGGGTCATATTAATCTTTTGAGACTCATTTTTATTCGAAATAACTTTTAATCTTTTTTTAGTTGTTGTATTATTATGACACATCAATTATTTAGCAAATACTTATAACACTTAATATGATGTACACACGCCTTCCTATTTAGTGGTACTCATGATTTTTTCGTAACCTCTAGTGATCGAAAAACCCATATGCACAGGTACAACAACATCAATTTATTTTTGAATAGAGATGGATTGAACTTTGTTCAATGAGATTAGCCAAATAAATCCCAAAACTAGTACGGGACTTTAATACCATTATATGCATATCTATTTAAGAAGTGGTCATTGGGCCCGGCCCAAAGCTTGCTACGTCCATATAACCGGCATTGGATCGGAATCGGTTCTTGGTCAATGTTTGACCATGTTTTTTGGTTTTTTTTTCTGTTTTTTTCGGTTTGGAACCGATTTTTGGATCCAAAAGTGGAATCGGTCCCGAACCGGAACCGGCAGTTCTTGAGGAATCGGAACCGGGTCCAATCAGTTCCGGTTATTGGATAATCTAGAACCGGTTTTTTGGAACCGGTATTTTTGCCCACGTCTACATACAACTAAAAAGTACTTCCTAAGTTCCTATTAAATAAATGAATGAATTACTGCCCATTTTTATTCTCGACTTAGGCTGGACGGAGTGGGTAGGGGAGGGAACTGGTACCGGTTGGCACACCGCGCCGACCCCTCGGTACCGGTTGGGTGGGGAGGAAGATGGGGAGGGTGGTGCCGGTTTTGCTGCCTATGAGTTGACCGTTATATCTGGCTGTTGGATCTGTTTTTCTTTTTCTTATTATTATTTTTTTTAAAGTCTGTCATTTTTATAGATACATACACATTTATATCTATATTTTGCAGGGGATCGGAGAAAGAAGACGCCAACCCACGTGATATCTATATCTATAATATTAATTAATTAAATTCATATTTACAATTTATACCCTAAAGCTTAAACTATTTATAATATTGATACAAAAGTCTTTTGTTTTTCTTTTCTTTAGTTTTCTATAAATTATATATTATTATTATTATTTAAAATTATTTTAGTTATTATTTAAAATAAAAATAAATATAAAATAAATTAAATAGAAAAGGGTGAGGAGGGGAGGGGTGGCGAGGTGCTCCTAGCATTAGGGGATGAGAGGGGAGGAAAAGAAAAATCGGGGAAGGGAGGGGAGGAGTGAGGAAGCTCTCCCCCCACCCTTATGTGTTTTGATTAGGAAGATGTTAGGTTCAATTTTTACAATTACCATTTTAAGATCTCTTTTGTTTGATGAGTTTTTATATCTACAAAATTTTTGAATTATAACATCTCTATAATTATATAAGACAACTTATTATATTTTTGATTTTGTTATATTTTAGGTTTTCCATTTATTGGTATACTAATTTGTACGGATTGTTTAACTACTTTTTAAATTAGAAAACTATATTTGTAATCATAGATAACTATGATAAATGATAAAATCTAAACACAATAACATATAACCATTAAACCGAAAACTCTTTTGGAGGTATAATAGTACTATTAGCAACCATTAAAAAATGATATGAAAATATTCTTTCTATATTTTGCTTGCCCTCATGTTTGTTTTTCATGAAAATACCAGTTTTTTTTTTCAAAGGTGAATTTCGCTGAAAACTTCGTGTCACTATTCGACAGCGAGAGGTCTCGCATACGTTGTCTTAACTGGATCCGCGCTAGAGAGCTCAAAGTAGAAATGTCTATTTCAAATACCCGATGGGGGAAAAACCCTCTACTAATCTGCCCGAAGGCACAACGATTAATATGAGTAAACTCTGCTCTTCAGACTTGAAACTGGGTAAACCCAAGCCAAACCCTCATAAAGGGACTTCCTTATGTCCTCCCCAAGCCTTGAATAAAAAACCTCAAACATAAGGGGATGATCTTTCAACCATTGAGTTAATGCTCAAGGAACATTGAAAATACTATTTGAAGTGGAGAGTTTTAACTTTTAAGTACACGCTGACAAATGGACTATGGCATGGCTTTTTGACATTAACCATTTTATTATTCGTTATACTCTATAAATATATGAGTAAATTATCTTCAACTTGACATTGCTGATCCAAGTCACTGCAGGCCATAAACTGGCCCAACCATTCTTTTAAGGCCCTAACATAAACCAACAAACAACGAACTCTTCATCTAATATAATATAATATAATATAATTTAATTTGACTTGAGATAATAGTCATCTTGCACTATATAAATATGGATACTGGTTTAGTATTTTACTAGCTGATTAACCCGGATTCAACCTGGTCATATTAATGAAAGTTTTTTTGAAAAAGTATGATCACCGCTGCTGAAGTTGCGACAAAATGGATTGAATCTATTTTGAAATATCTATTTGATTATTTACTACAATATTTTTTTTATAGTTTTAATAAACAAAATGCATATACCTTTAAGCTTTTGTGTATCAAATATATTTGTACTTAAACAACAAACATTAATATATTTGGTGATAATTTTTTTAATTTAAACTTCTTATATCAAGCTATTTTTTTTTTCTTTTTATATAAGATACTTAGCATGTAAAAAAAAAAACAATCTGTAGTTATATATTTTACTTCAAAATATTCTTTTTACTTGAAAATAAATAGAAAAATGTTTATATTTATTAGTGTTTCATCAAGACTTAAATGTAAATTATAAAATTATATGAAAATTAATAAAGTAATTAAGATAGTGTTAAGTGGATTAATTGTTTTGAAAACTAAAATGTTGCTAAAGTTATAATTTTAAATATGATGTCATAATTTCTAAAAACATTTGTAGGAAAGATTGTGAGTTTGCCACATAGGAAATTTTATATAAAAATCTTCTAGAAACAATTCTCTTTTATTTACATAAGAGATTTCAATTATAATGAAACGTGTATTTTAAAAGTTGAACAATCTTTTAAGTATGAAGGTAATTAAGTAAATGATCAGTCTAACTTAATGCATATCTTGATTTACCTATAAATCTTAGATTTGATTACTTTAAAGTGATAAGTCTATGAGATTTTCGTTCTACATTAGTACATTCTTATATGGTGAGATGGTTCTTGATATTATTACTCGATTCGTTCAAAAACAAATAAATAAGCTTTGTCTTAGCTAAATGTTGCATTAAAATCATATACATATTAGATTCTAGAATATCACTAAAGCCAATCGATGTCCTATGTTAAACAACTAACAAACTTACTTTTAATGTTAAAGTATATCACTCGTTATCATTGCTCCAATACATAAAGTTTGGTACCGCGACGAAGTGCGAGTTAGGTTTCATTTCCTAGTACATACTAATAACTTTGGGTTATAGAATAACGATTTTGAAGGACTTAAAGATATTATTTAAAAAACATTAAAACCATTAATTTTGGGTAAATAATGTAAATTTAGTCTTTCCATTAATGACAGACACAGATGAAAATTCATAATAAAAAAGTCTTGTAGCCTACGGATAACCGTCAATGATGACTAGTTCAACTGATCAGAGACATCTTAGGCTTATCTAACGTTTTAAATTCGATCCTTAAGGATGACAAGTCTTGGTATTTTCCTCCGAATATTTGTAATGACACATGGTTAACATCTCGTTGTCTAGGGTATGTGTAAGACTTACGGATACCCATTGTGGGTGAAGTCGTGAAATTCAATCACAATTGTGAGTAAGTGTGGATAAACTTTTTGGTTTAACCGGTCCGCACAACCGTAATACTCGTATTAGATACCCATTTATTAATATACCTGAATATAATGGTAACATAAACCATTAAACCTGCAAAAGCACTATTAAATTTAGTTTTTGTTGGATATAGTCATGTGTTACACTTATACTATGCATAATTTAAACTCTGTCTTAACGTCTCAAAAATGACAACTATGTTTATAGCATAAAATAGTTTAGATGTAATGAAGATTTAAGCTTTATTTAAACTTGTGTGTTATAATAAATAAAAATAAATACGAGTATTAATTTTAATCCTTTAGTTAACACTAAAATTGATCTATCCACGAATATGGATAACCCATAGCCCATAGCCCATAGGTGACGGGAAAGTACAATTTCATATCCGTCAGTCAATTAATTTTGACAACTTCATATGTAGTAATGAAAAATGAGCTAGTATAGGTGATGGTTGGTTGGTTACTGGTTAGAGGTATATAAACACGTCACCCGTTGGCAACCTATTAAAATCAGCCATACACAATTAACATGTCATTAACTTTGGTTTGATTTCATCAAATATTTCCAAAAAATATTCTTTGGACCATCCGGTGTAGCCCATTTTTTTTACAGACATTATAATCAGCATCTCATATTAGCTTTCAACTTATTTTCCCCGCATACACCTTTTACTTACAATAATAACATATTCATTTTTTTTACAAATAACCGCATATTATTTCCACATCATCAAATACTTATAAAAACATAATTACATTAATTTAAATAAAAGTTTCATGCATAAAATTTATATGTCAACAAATTTGTTTTCCCAAAAAAAATAAATAAATAATTGAACTTAAATCAAAGAAATAAGTTTTTGAATTCTAAACATCGTATACACAAGTTTTTAAGATTTTACTTGAATAAAAGAAACAAGTTTTTACATAAACGTGGAGATATGGGCACTACAAAAACGCCTAATTAGATCAGTTTCACTTTTGTTTTAGCGGCAAAGTAGATTTAGTAAATGTCTATTAAAATGAGGTTAGTTTATTTATTAGAAACTTTTAGTTTTTTCTTTTGTTTTGTTAAACACAATATTAGGGGTTTTGTACATTTATCATAAAATTCAAAAGTGAACTTTCTATATCAAACTATAAATTTTTTATCCACAATAAATGCAATACGTTTAACATTTTCCTTTATTATTTTAGACATTGATGTTTTTGATATCCATTAGAATGACACATAAACTTGCCATTCCTTTTTAACGGCAAACCAAAACAATATTGTGTATTTCGTATGTAAAAGTAGTAAAACCCCAATGATTAACGGTGTTTTAATCACCAACTGACCGGTGCAAAACGAACGAAGATTTTGACCCCAATGGTAAAATCCAGTGGGAACAGGATAGTTCTGTTTGAGAAAGATATACTGTCAGGAACAAGATCCATATTAGCCATCTTAAAGTGCACACGTAGCAAGCTTTTCAGCTCTCTAGACAGTTAAATGGGGATAAAATCAAGATAATCTTTCAAATCCCATATTATTTTAATTTGGTCTTTTGTAAAGATTTTCTTAGAATGTACCAGAAAGTTTTTGCATATATTTTTGTTCTTTTCAATATATTCTTGTATGTACCTATGCAGTTTAATCTTGTAAGAACATCTTTTACGCCTTACTCAACCATAACCTTTTTTTTATTACCTAACCATAACCTCTTTCTCACTACTACGTCAGCACCACATCATCTCTTTTCTCATTTTATATTCCAGAAAATACTACTATCAACCATACCTCTTTCTCACCCTTTTTTCTCAAAAAAAAAAAAACAATCTTATACTCACATTAGTGTCTCTCTCTCTACTTACTTTCTCTCTCTCTACTTTCTATTGTTTTCTCTTGAGAAAAAGTTGAAACCTTTTTCTCAAAAAAAGGCCCAAAAAAAGTAAGAAAAAGGACGTTGGGAAGGGCCTTAGATTCCTAAACCTTTGTCACATATAATGACTAATGATAGCAAGCATCGACAATAACAAGTTAGGTTTGAGCTTCATTCGCTTTTTTTTTTTTTTTTTTTTCTGTATTTATTGTAAGTAAGTAAATAAATTAAATAATATATATGATGGCCGAGTTAATTAAATAGAGTCTATACTCTATACCTTATCGAGTAATGATACAACTTTCTAACGTAAATAGTTTTCTTAGCAAGATCATCATACTCATAAGTCTAATAGAAAAAAATCATGATATAATGAATGGAGCATCTCAATAGATCTTTTCATTTTCGACTGCATTAAAAATTTTCAAAATTAATACCAAGAAACTAGCTAAGACAAAAAACATACTATCCAATCCAAAACAAAATACAATAATAGGATTCTAAAGAGACTAAATTAAATGACATACTTTTTATATAGTATCAATCTTAAATTGTAAAATAATAAGTAAATAAACGTATTTCAGTTTCTCAATGATGCAAGACTCAAGTTCAAGTCTTGTTAAGGGTACGGTTTATCTTAATTAAATGTCGTATTTTTGGACTGTTTAATTGAAGGTTTTTCTTCTTACAGGGCATTGAGGAGGGATGGACTCTCTAACATGGACCCGATTAAGACAATGTTACAAACAAATGATTCACGCCTTTAGAAAACGAGCATCTTTTGGGTTTTCGATTTCAACATTTAGGTCGCTCACTAAGCGGTCATCGACCACTCGTCGACGAGTTCGCCGATGAAGCTAGCTTAAGAAGTAAGGTCGTCGACAGCTTCTTCATTCAACGCATTTCGTTCGGTCGATGATCAAAGACGAGGGAGGGAGCGTGTGTGTGGTCCGTTTTAACGTAAACAAAAAAAATGATTTTTTTCAAAATCTTTTCAAAATAAATGGCTAGTTTGTTTTTTTTCCCCACTTTTCATCTATATATACTACCTTCTTCACATTTCCTTCTTCACCACTTTCCATTTCTTCACAACTTCTTTCATTTTTTCTTCACAATATCAACAAAATCTTTCACTCCCATTACATCTCTAAACCATGTCAAACAACAACGAAAACCAAATTAACGACCTTTGGAATCACTTTCTAGAAAACCCGACGTCGGGTATGCCCCTGATGCCACCTATGCCGGCTATGTCGTCAACTAACCAAGGCCAAACAAGCCATGCTTCAGGCTCATCCAACCCGACCCCAATGGGTCCTTCACCCCCTTGCCTCGTTAACCCATATTCTCAAGCATATTACAATCAAATTGGTTACAATCCAGTTATGGGTCAAAATTGGACCGAGTCTCAACGTTTGGCGTTAATGCAAGCCTAATTTCAAGCTCAAGTGCAAGCTCAAATGGCGTTTGACTATCACCACCAACAACAACAAAGACCAAGAACGTCACAACAGCCATTGATTATCAATGAAAATGTTCCTGACAAAGATAGTGTCGCGTCTGCCGATGATGAAGATGAAGATGAAGTTGTGGAGGTGGGTCGTGGGAAGAGGCGCGCCACAAAACCGAGAGAGAAAAGGAACTGGGAAGATGATGATACACTGTTGTTAGCACGGTGTTGGGTGCATTGGTCGCAGGACCCGGTGGTAGGTAATAGTCAGACGGAGGGTATTTTTTGAAAAAAAGTGGTGGAGATGTTTAACAACGAAACACAACATGCAGCACGTACGAAGAGCCAAATACACGACAAATGGAACAAGATTAAAAAAGGTGTTAGCGAGCACGACCGACAAAGTGGGGCGGATGAGCAACAGGTGGTGGATGCGGCTGTGAAACTATACAAGAAGCAAACAGGGGGGAAATATTGGCATTACCAAAGTTGCTATGACCTTCTTAAAACCTTGTCCAACTTTTGGAATGAAAACGAGGCCACGAGTAGTCGACAAGCTCCGACGGTATATTTGACCGCCGATGATGTTCCATTAGGCGGGACCCCCATTCCCACTCCTATTCCCACCCCCACCCCGGTCCCATTTGAGGCCTTATTTGGGTCAAACCCCATTAGGCGACCACCGGGTCGTAATGTTAGCCGCAAGTTGTCTAGTTCATCCGATGCCACATCGGGCCGATCTTCGGGTTCTAAAACGGCTTAGCTCGTTAGTTCTTATCTTCAAGAACAAAAAGAAGCCTTGCGACGGGCCGAGATTAGAGATGCCATGAAGGTTTTAGTGAGACCAATTCCAACGGGCTTGTCGCAAATTGACTTTGAAGCACATATGAGATATCGTCAACACTTGAAAGAGAACTATGCAAGCTCGTTTTATGCACCGGCGGCACAGCCGGGTCCTAGCCACGTCCATGAGGAGGACGACCAGACCGCCGACGACGAGTAGTTTTTTTTTTATAATCGCAATGTTTTATTTTTCCTTGCAATGTTTTATTTTTAAGTGTGTTATGTGTTTTTTTTTAGTTGTAATGTTTTATTGTAATGTTTTTTTTTTTTTTTAAATTTAGTTGTAATGTTTTATTATTAATAAAATTAAGTTTAGTTTTAATTTTGTGTAAATATAAAATAAAATAAATAAAAAGTGTGGAAGATGTGTGGAAGAGGGGTTATAGGGAGTGATTGTGGAAGAGGTGGATGAAGAGAGAAAAACTGATGTGACAGTGTAGAAAGAAAAGATGTGATATTCTTAGGGAGAGACATTAGAGGTGTAACCGACTAGCCGGGGATATCAATAAAAATGATACCACGTACAATTGACAATTCTAAGGCATCAATTCTCGGACATCAATTCTAGATTCTATAATTCTAATCTGGACCCTTACACACGAAATCTACCGACAACTAACCTTGACCCAAACACTATTTGAACGAGTTCTTTTAAAAATAGTATACATATCATAAATATTTAATTATCATACGTGGACAAGTTATAATATAATGATTTTAATTATACAATCTATGTATCTTGGTACATCTTATGTATTTGTTCGTTAAAGTGGTTTTAATCTCATAATTTCAATAACAAATAATTGGAAAATTATTTCACAACAGGTTGATCTTTAACCCATTTTACATAAAAAAAACTTAGATGAGCAAAAACTGACCCAAATGTACGTATCACACGGGTTAACACTCTAACTTTGGGTATTAATCAAGTCACATGGGTAGGTCTTGGTTAATAGGTCAAAAGTCAGGGATAAGATTTATAATTTGAAAATTTTAGTGGTTTGTGTTAGTGTTGAAAAATTTCTATCCGCTAATTTGAACCCTATTTGATTGACACCCAAAAGAAATGAAAAATATTTACATCTCAACACAATGAAATTTCTATCTTTGAATAAATTATACTAATTAAGAAATGTAATTTAGTTCAAATTTTATTAATTTTTATGAACTGCAAATCTTACATTCTAAACTAATTTATAAACTACTCCATAATCTATCATTAACTAGATCAATACCCGGTCGGTGACCGGGTTAGAAACAATAAATATATAATTAAAAGTACACGAAATACGTACAACTTTATCTTTAACTTGATTTTTTTTATCGGGCCCGGGTTAGGTTATTAGGTGGTTCAGTTGACCCGTTAACCTGAATAACTTTTTTAAAATCATATATATTATATATAATGTTGACCCATTTGACCTCAAAACCCACTTGACCTATCAACTCATCAACACACATCACCAAAAAAAAACCTATTTGTCCCACTTGACCTAAGTTATATTCATTTGACCGCCAACCCACTTGACCCAAAAGAACCCGCTTGACCTAAACTAACCCAATTGACTTGCCCATCCCATTGACCAAAAACAACATATTTGACCCAAAGCTAGCTTTTTAGATCTGTCAACCCATTAACTTGCCAACCTAAATGGCTGAAAATTAGTTATAATTAATTAGGTTAATTTGGCAGACCTGAGATAAGGGTAGGTTGATATTTCTAACAATAAATTTTTAGTGGGCGAGTTAGGATTATATATTTTCAACTTGGCATCCCGGCGCAGGTTGACCCGATTGATAACCCTAATAATAACGGTTGTTTACAAATACACACATCTTGTATAAACCACTAAGAAACTTTATTGAATATATTTATTTAAAATTTAGATTAAATGGTTAATTTGTTAAGAGTTTAATTTGACGAAATTTCTAGTCAATTTGTTTAGAACTTTAGATGTATTCTTAAGTAAACTTCAAAATTATAGCATACTAGTTAATTTCCTTCGATCTTGGACAAAATTGGTTCACTAATATGAATTAAAACTTAATTTATTTTAAATAGCAAAATGTAAAATTTGTACCAATGTTGCGAAAAATTCTGAAAATGTAATTTTGACTACGTAAATTGCATATATGTGGTGTGTGTAATTAAACTCATAATGTGTGATTAGAACGACCCAAAACATATTTAATAAAAATATACTCGTATTTGACATTTAATTATAAAAAGATTAGAAAGTAAAAATGGGCAGGAATGATAAAAACAAAATAAAAACTCTGTCATGTCAAACCTCATTTCACATTTTTATTAAACACCCACTTCTCTAGTCCAGCCACAACTCGCCCTTTCACCGCCACACGACCCGCCGTGTCACTCCTCCAGCCACCGTCGCACGCCACTTCTAGCCCGACCCCTCTTCTCCCGTCGACTACTTCACCTCTATATTTGTGCGTGTAATAAGAGATCTATGGGTATGTTTATCCGTCTATAGATCCGTGGGTGTGTGTGTGTGATGATAGATTTATGGGCATGATACACTTCAATACTATGGAGAAAATAAATTTTGTAATGAATCAACGTAATGGTTATATGGTAATATCTTCACTTTTGTAATGAATTTTGATGAATTTTGTGGGTATGATATACTTCAATAGATTTGTGTGTATGTGTGATGAACGAACATAGTGGTTAAAAAACTTAATGTAATCTTACGTTTATATATCTGTGGTGTGCGACGGTATAAATCCGTGTGTACATCCGTTTTGGATGGAATTTGGTTGCAGGTGTACGACGGTTGGTGGTGGCCATTGGCCAGAGGTAACAGCGGCTACTGGTAGTTGGTGGCAGGTAGTGGCCGAAAGTTATTTTGATAGTTGGTGATATGGTTAAAGATGGTAAATGAATTGATATTTTGTATAAAGATATGTAATTAATTTTTAGTCAGATCTATTAATTAAATTAATAATAGAAAATGCTTGATTTTAATTTCATATATTAAATGCGAATGAATCTGAAAGGTTACATTGGTTGTTTGACTATTTGACTATTAGTTTTAAGGGGTTGAAATCAATTTGGTTATTAATTTTAGTGATCAAAAGTTGAGTTGATTTTTTCTCTTAGCTCTGGGAGCTATAAATATATATAATTTGATAATTGTAAAGATTCTTAAATTGATTTTTTTTATAGGTAAATGAAGTTTTTATAAGTTCCCTAAAAAAATTTAAAACTTATTTAATTAAATGAACTTACATAATGATTCTATTTTTTTAATTATACATTAATTAAATTAACATATTTTTAACAAACCAAAATACGGAGTAGATTGTTACCAAAAAATTGTGTCACCAAGCAAATTATAGTCGGTAGGCTAATTATTATTATATAACGAATTAAAATATATATGATTTTAAAAAGGAAAAGATTTACTACATCGATATATATATAACTGATAGATCTCTCGTATAAGTAAATTTTTTTGTCATATACTGTAAATCTTTAAGATCATAAATTAACCCCTAGGATACGGAAACATATATTGGTTCCCTAAGAAGATGGCCGGAGAACGCAGCAATGAATCAGTAGAATATCGGGAAAAGCTTATCTCCAGTAGCACCTTATTATCATCCAAAACCAACACCGTATGTAACCGAGTTCTATATATATTAATTTATTTATGGAGCATGCTGATTTCCTTTTTTCTTTTACTGTATTTATCATTCAATTTATACATGATAATAATTAAGGGGGAATTGAATTTTATGAACTGTATGCAGGTTGCCACAAGAATTTTACTTGATGACGCCCGCAACGGTTTCAAGCATGGGAATTTTGTTTGTTCGCCGTTTTCACTTGAGACCGTGTTGGGAATGCTTGCTGCTGGAGCCCAAGGCAAAACTTTGAAACAATTGTTGGAGTTCCTTGGACATGAAACTATTGACCAACTGCTTTCCGAGTTGCCAAGTGCCATATATTAAATGCGAATGAATCTGAAAGGTTACATTGGTTGTTTGACTATTTGACTATTAGTTTTAAGGGTTGAGATCAATTTGGTTATTAATTTTAGTGGTCAAGATCAAAAGTTGAGTTGATTTTTTTCTCTCAGCTCCGGGAGCCATAAATATATATAATAGGCCAAAACCGGCCTCTAATATATTAAATTTGTGAACCAAACGAATCTCTAAAAATCCATGGGTTTATTCATAAGTATGGATCCGCTCAATCGATAGAAATGGGTACCGATTCATACCCGTCATCAAATGATATACGCAATCTTATGCTAAAGAAAACCCACGGATATGGGACTATAGGTATTTAGTATTTACACACCTTACCGGCTCTCACCCACACACAGATCTCATTTACTACCATAAGTTACAAATCACCCCTTAAACATACATCATCTTTACATTCCACCCCTTTCTTTATATATCCTCAGCCTATATACATACACCCCTCTCTAAACTCATTACTCATTTTATTACTCAACACTCTATTTTCATAAACCACAACAAACATGGCAAACGAAGTAACAAATAATCAAGGATCACTCTCGGCAAAGGACTACCATGATCCGCCACCCGCGTCTTTTATCGACCTAAAAGAGCTAACCAAGTGGTCGTTATATAGAGCCGTGATTGCTGAATTCATTGCCACACTTTTGTTTCTTTACATAACTGTTTTAACTATAATTGGTTACAACAGCCAAATTGCTTTGGGTGCTGACCCTTGTGGTGGTGTTGGGGTTCTTGGTATAGCTTGGGCTGTTGGTGGCATGATATTTGTTCTTGTTTACTGTACCGCCGGTATCTCTGGTTAGTTACTTTTCTTTCAAGTATTGCACGCTATTTTCTTTTTTAATACTTTCTACTTTCTTTAAGTTAATTTACGTAATATTAATTACTATCTGTTTATTTAAAACGGTTTTAAATACCAGAAGCAGGCACTCTACCTCGATAAAAATATGATTGAGTATATACTCGTATAATAATATATGTGTCACATTCTCATATACCAACATTTGACTATATTGATATTGTTGTCGGTTTAAATATATTACTCGTATAACATTATTGTTTAATTAGCTCAAGCAACTAGCTAGAGATACATTATGCCTTGCGGTGACTATTATATTTACGTGTTCTAATTTGTGGTCCCAACTCCCAATGGCAAATACATTAATTTACAAGGATGGTACGTAATAAATATGTTTGATGAATGTGCAGGTGGCCACATTAACCCAGCCGTAACGTTTGGTCTATTTTTGGCTCGTAAGGTTTCACTGCCACGAGCCATCCTGTACATGGTGGCTCAGTGTTTAGGAGCAATTTGTGGTGTTGGTTTAGTCAAGTCTTTTCAAAAGACTTACTTTAATACATATGGTGGAGGTGTCAATGTGTTGGCCGATGGCTACAATAAAGGGACCGGGTTGGGTGCGGAGATCATTGGCACGTTCGTTCTTGTCTACACTGTTTTCTCGGCAACTGATCCCAAAAGGAGCGCTAGAGACTCTCACGTTCCTGTATGCATCCTATCGTTCCGTCCTAGTTAGATTAGTGAAATGATAATTAATTAATTGTTAATCTTTCGAAAATGGGTCTAATTTAGAAGTCACTACTTATAACCACAATGAAAAAAAGTATAAAATGATTCTTGATGTTTGATTTTTAAGAAATAGAATAAAAATTTATCAATGATAACACTAAGACTATCTAATGTTAGAGACGCCTCTAGGTACCTTTAGCTGCTATGTCATTTGCGACATTATATCCTTATAAATTCTTAAAATATATTCCTTAATTTTACCAAAACCTAATTAGAATTTATAAATCTACATATTTATTCTAGCAGTGAAAATAATACTACTAATTATGTATTAACCCATAATGTGTTATATGGGTCTTGATATAGGTGTTGGCACCACTACCTATTGGGTTTGCTGTGTTCATGGTTCACCTAGCCACTATTCACATCACTGGAACCGGTATTAACCCGGCAAGAAGTTTAGGAGCCGCGGTGATTTACAACAAGGAAAAAGCTTGGGATGATCAAGTGAGTTTTGGCTGTTTTTTACGGTCATAGGAAAAAAACAAATCCTATTTATCTATCTATACTTGATTTTTGTTAAGTTTATGACATGGTTTTTTGCAGTGGATATTTTGGGTCGGGCCCTTCATTGGTGCTGCAATTGCGGCTTTCTACCATCAGTTTGTCTTGAGAGCTGGTGCGATTAAAGCCCTTGGATCGTTTAGAAGCAGCACCCATGTTTGAGATTCGATCTATCTTTTGAGAAAAAAAAAACATGTTTAGTTATTTTGGGGAGGAAGTTCGGAAAAGATAAATAAAAGTGTTTGTATGTGTATGGAAATTATGTTGCTTTTAGGTATTAAAATCTCATGTCTTGTTCATTATCTAATCAGGAAAATTCAATCTAAATGCTTTTATAGAGGTGCCCCTCATCTAAAACGTTGCATCTATTTGAATTTGTTAGCCTATATTATTCAAAGTCAAATAGAAGTTATTAAGATTAGAAAAATTAGTTTTTGTTATAACTCTATGGAAAATGTTGCCTGTGTTTTTGATAGTCTCAAACTTCAACTTGGATTGGTTTTTTTACGTCATTTTATAATTATAAATTTTGAAAAAAAAACTAATGTTATAAGTTATTGACTTATTTCCAAATTCCAACCGAGGCAAATTTGTGATTACCCAATTTGAATAACAAAGGCCCAAAATAAGTCAGGATCCTTTTAGTTCCTAATACGCATGTGTATATAAGTAAGTGTATCTTGGCCCAGCCCAAAACCTTACCAAGGCCGAAACAGAATTAGATTAGAACATAGAAGAAATCTATCATCTATCAATCTATCAATAACTGATAAAATTTTGAGCTTTGTCAAGAATACTAACTATTTTAGATGTTAGAATAGAAGCATGATTCATGAGTTATTAAAAATCGAACATATCATTTGCCATAAAATTTGGATCTTATATTTCCTTAAGTTTAGGCACTCTTACATTCTTAAACAAATTTGTTCAAAGCTTCAAACTCCTTAAAAAAACATCCATGGATGAAATCCTATGTGAAATGAACAATAGAAATCAAACAGAATCCTTGTTGATCATGAATCTCCTTAAATCGGCCAAGGAGAATGCACACATCAAGGCCTGTTCCGTAAATGGTCCCATCGAGTGCTTGAATGAAACATCCAAGTTTTACGAGCTCTCAATCATCCAAATCGAAGCCATTTTAAAACTGATCAAAGAAGAACCCAATAATCCAACCCCAGAAACCACTCGAAAAAATATGCTCACAAGTCTCATCATCAACCTCAAGGACTTGTTTCAAGGGCGTCTCAACGAGACAAAATGTTCAATAATGGAGAAAGATAGAGAGTTAATAGACAGGTTAGAAAGTGAGTTCAGGTTACAATATGATTTGGAATTAAAAGAGAAAGAACTGGTTTCACTGAGATCAAAACTCATGAGTGTGATGAACAAAAGAAGCCAAAATTTGGCGAATTTTGTACCCAAACTTCAATCTCTTAAAGACAAAGAATCAGAGAAAGATCGGTTAAGGGTAGAACAAAACATAATGAACGAGCAAATGAGCTTTGACATCAAGAATTCAAAACACATACTTGATCTTGCATGTGGGCTAATCCATGAGGCAAAAGTTCAAGAGTTGGATCAACAATGTACATTATCAATTGAGAAAGACATTATTTTAGCTATAATCAAAGGGTTTATCCTTGATCAAGAGTATTTGAAGAACGAGAAACGATATTCAATTGATGATGTCTCGAAGAAAGACACCATCATAGCAAAACTGATGAAAGAAAGATATGATTCGGCCCTCACAACGATGACTATGGAAGAACATTACATGATTCTCATAAACCAATGTTGTAACGAGTGTCAGGGTGATGAAATAGAGAGAAATGTTAGAGAAGATGTGTTTATGTACGTTTTACGTGAAGTTATCAAGGATTGGAGGTTATATTACGAAAAAGAAAGAATCAAAATAAAGCTGACCGACGAAATATATAAATCGATCTTTTTGGAGACTATGAACGATGTTAAGATCAAATCAGATTTTGAGTTGCAAAAGATTAAAAACGAAGAGGTGGTCTACAAAAAGGCCTTTTGGAGAAGATGTCAAAATATGATATTAGCTGAAACTGAGGTCTGAAATTAAGTTTGGCTATATGAAAACATTAACATTTAATTTGTCATATTTTTTTTACAAACAGTATATCTTAATGTTTCACTTTTTGTTTTGATTGTCGTGAAGGTTGATTTGTTAGGAGATCAAGTGGAAGCACTACAAGACCTACTTCGAAATGTTTATGTGGTGTTGGACCAAAATTCATCAGTTTTGTCTCACAATGTTCAAGTGAGTTTATATAGATTTGAGATTAAATTGTTACCATATTTAATTAAAACCATGTGAATTGTGACATAAAATAAAAAAAATTTAATAATCTAACATGTATGTTTTATCTTAGGTGATGGAGATATTGAAGTTAATTAGAAAGGAGCTCAGATTTTGAGTAGCAATGCAGCCAAAATAGGTCAATGAGGTCAACAGTGAAACGCGTCATTTGCCAGAATTATTCAACTTTTAGGTGTGTGGGAGTTCTTAGATACAAATTGAATAGTATGAATGGTTAATATAAATTTTTGATTGCTTGATGGGTGCAAATTTGATGTTATAGAAGAGAAAATCACGTAATTAGCCAAATTTCATTGCGATTATATCAAATTAGCCAAGTTTTTTTGGATTTTTACAAAATAACCAACAAAATCGCAATGAGATCTTCAAAATCGCAACGAGATTATGCATGACCTCATAGAGATTCCGCAGGATCTCATAGAGATTCTACAGAAGAATCGCATTGCGATTCTCAAGATCTCGTTGCGATTATCAGAATCTCGTTGCGATTCTTCATAATCTCATTGCGATTCCGTTAATTTTATTGCGATTTTGATGTTCTCATTGCGATTTTGTCAGTTTATTGCGATTTTGTTGGTGATTTCCTGAAAATCCAAAAAAACTTGGCTAATTTGGTATAATCGCAATGAAATATGATTAAGGACGCGATTTTCTCGTTATAGAATGAAAAAAAACCATTCTGGGGCATTCCGAGAATTGAACTCGGGACCTCTCCCACCCTAAGAGAGAATCATACCACTAGACCAAATGCCCAATTTTGG
The DNA here is from genome assembly GCF_010389155.1 of Erigeron canadensis. Classification (NCBI taxonomy): domain Eukaryota; kingdom Viridiplantae; phylum Streptophyta; class Magnoliopsida; order Asterales; family Asteraceae; genus Erigeron; species Erigeron canadensis. The sequence goes on along the minus strand of NC_057761.1, from coordinate 31,388,653 downwards.
TTTAATTTAAAATTTACACTACAAATAATATTACATTTGTTCAAACTTTTAGGTGAGTGTGAACAAATTAAAAATTTTGTCACGCTTTTTAGTGTGTAGAAATATATTGAATTAAAAGTGTGTGAAAATTTCTCCATACTAAAAAGTGTGTAGAAATAAAAATTCACACTTTTTAATGTGAACCTTCATAATTATTTTGTCACACTCCATTTGTTCACGGTAACTATCCATTTGTTCACGGTAACTAAATAGTTACCGTGAACAAATGGAGTGTGACAAAATAATTATGAAAGTTCACATTAAAAAGTGTGAACTTTTATTTCTACACACTTTTTAGTGTAGAGAAATTTTCACACACTTTTAATTCAATATATTTTTACACACTAAAAAATGTGACAAAATTTTTAATTTGTTCACACTTATCTAAAAGTGTGAACAAATATAATATTGTTTGTAGTGTTACACTTCAAGTAATACAGTAATACTTTTACATGCAATACCCAAGTACAAGAAATTTACTGCTTGGCACACATACCATAATGACATAATCGATTGTTACAAGTGAGTGCATATTGCTTAAACTCCAAAATATCACATCAAAACTCATCAATCGGTCACTGGCAGCTACTTTTCTCATAATTTCAATCATCTTTTAGAAACATTAATTCTTGGTTTGATTATTTAAGCTAGCATTCGATTTCTTGGTTATTTTAAGCTAGCATTTGATATCTTGCCACCAACCAAGTGTGATCGATTCAATTATGTTTTGGATACTGAAGAGCATAACGCGACTTGTTACATATATTTTTATTTTAAAGTTAGTTTAATTGATTATAAATATATAATATTAATAAGTTACAAACGAATCAAAGTTGGCTGAAGTGAATTCATGGCTTTCAACATATTAACATCTTAAAATAAATTAAAAAAAAATTATGTGTGTTATATGGTGACTAGAAAATTGCCCGAGCCTAACGGCGGAGACGATGACTCTTACTTTTATCCATGTTCTTGACTCCAGAGTTTAAGATTGGTGATTAACTCCGGTGAGTGTTATACTTCCAGAGATACTTACATACAATGTTCAAAATTTTTGATGCATACACACAATAGAAAAAGTTACAAAGTTACTTACACTTTGATATACTTAGCCCATAATTAAAAGATCGAATTTTTGTTTTTGGTCGACATATCCAAATTTAAAAATTGCAAGGAATTAAAAAATAGCCTAAACAGATAAGTAAATGTACTCCTATATTATCTCCAAATGAGATAGTCTATTATCAATTGTATTTTTGGGACAAGTCTATTTTGATTGTATTTTGGGACACCAAAAGTAATCTTCGACTATACTTTTAAGTAATATTATTTTCAAATGATAAAAAATAAATATTCATATTTATGATATTGATATATTTTTTATTTTATTTATATTTTTGAACATTATGATATTTGATATATTGAATATGTTGTCGTATACTAAGTATCATATTGCGGATAAAAGCTTTGGTTACTGGCTTATAAAAAAATGTAATCATTAATCAAAGTTTAAATGCTCAAAATGCAACTAAACTCAGTATGTTTCAATCAAAAATTAATTTGTTATTTTGGGTTCCAATCTCTAGAATAGTGTAATGAGAAGTGTGGCTCGGTATACTTGGGTTCAACTCTTAACAAACATCGAATTTTACTATTAATTTATTGTCGTGCATACGGGCAGACGAGTTGATGGGTTTCCCTTGATCGTGTGACTAACGGGCCTTGGCTCCATCCGACTCAGGTGGATCAGCTGGCGGTAGACTTTAACCATCGGGTTACCCCGGATGAAGTTTAGGTTATAAAATGTTTAGTTGGCCGTTTTAAAAAATAACTTGTTAACTTAGGCAATGTTTGCAAAATGAGGGGGTGTATTTGTCAAAATAAAAATGTTACGCAAAACACAGTTCTTGCCAGTTTCTAACTCCGCGTGAATGCGTAATACCTATAAAACCGAGGTCGAAATTCTTCCAAAAACCCAAATTATCGTGAATAGTTTTCGTCATCAACTTTTACTTTCTTGCATCCTTGGAATATATACGTACGTACTTTTCCCCAACTTCACAATTTAAATCGTTTTTAGTGTAAAAATAACATATATTGTGATATCACATTAGTTATTAATATTTTTGTTAAACCAGTTTGATTGGTATTAGGGTTGAATGTTGCATGACCACACGAATTTTATGGTTTTAGGGTTATGGCATATATGTATGTACGTTTTAGGAAAATCATAATCTTCTAATGGTTGTAAAAATAATAGCTTTATATAAGAGATTCCTGTTTAGACTACCCTTAAAAAAGTATCATCGTGACTGTTTACCATAGGAAGTTAAACTATGGTCTCTTTCGAGACTTTTAGATCTCCTTTTGCTAGGTAAAGATGATAATTGATGCGTATTTTTCTACATTAAAAAATTAAAAAGAAAAAGAATTTTTGGGCCTAAGGTTGTGTTTGGCTCACAAATTTTAATGGAATTTGATGAAATTTGAATATGTCAAAGATGAAGGAATTTTATTCCGTTTGAATTTAAACATTCTCTCAACTGATGGAATCTATGAGAGTGGAGGAAGGAAGTTCATTCTGTCAGAAGACATCAAAATCAATTCCATTAGTTCAAATTTCAATTTCGTTTGATAGATTCCTTTCTTTTAAAAAACATTGTGTGAACCAAAAGGGCCTAAGAAGATGTTTAGAGAAACACAAACCTTAACATAAGGCAGTGAACCAATCGGACGTAACCGTGTTAAGTTCGCGTCTTTTACTTTTCTGTTTCTTGTTGTATTTACCAATTTTCTTAGTTTTACATCCCACAAATTTTATGGTTTTAGGGTTATGGCATATCGTTTTTCTTCGTTTTACTTTTGCATTGTTTTAACTTGTCACATTTTGAGTTCTTTCAGCCTCTTTGTGTGTTAAAAGTTAAAGCTTGAGAAACATGGATTATTCCAGCCGAGGGCGTAGTCAGGGTCAGGGTTTGGGTCGGGGCCAAAGCCGACTTCCAATTGAACTGTTGCAAACTGCAGAGAAGGAAGCTCAACGAATCGTGAATGCTGCCCGTAATGGTCTGTAATCTTTACATTTCGGAATTTACTATAATTACATTCTTACATTTTAGTATCCTAATATGTAAAAGTTATCTGTCATATACACAATATATAAGATACATATTCAGGAAGTATTAGAGGTAAAATAAATGTATAGTAATTAGTAATATAAAGATAACTGCCTAATATTCCATCACTTTTCTATTTTCAGAAAAAGTGGAGTGGATTAAACAGGCCAGAGAAGAGGCTGAGAAGGAGGTTGCTGAGTTCCGTGCACAAATGGAAGCAGAGTTTCAGAGAAAACTTGCAGAGGTATATTAGTCTAGTTTGAAAAGATGCAATTTTCACTTATCTTTTTCTAAACGAGACTAGAAGAGAAAAAGGAAACCCCGAGTTAGAGCAGTCAATGTCATGAGTTCTCTTAGTGGCCAATGAACAAAAACGAGCAAATGGGTCGGTTGGGTAATGGGTTGCCAAGGGAGTAGTTCACCCGAAAACAATTGCTTTCATATAGTTGTGAAGATATCTTATAATGTTTTAAATATAATAAAAAACTATAGCTTTTGAGATAAATTTGTTTAAGAGACTGTGCTTTGATGATTTTCAACTCATTTGACCCGTTTCCCTTGTCAGTTTTTTTTTTTTTTTACCTTCATTATGGATAGATCATATTTTAAATCTTGCCCAAATTTCCAACACTTATGCCAATTCTTTAGAAGTGTGGATTTTCTGTTCATTTGGATCCTGTACTTTTTAATACATCCATCTGATTAGCGCGGAGCCAGACTACCTGTTAAGTGGGTTCCTAAATTAAAATTAGCAATGTTTACGGATAACATCAAGGGGTTGAAACATAGTTTCATATAAAGTTTATCCTAAATTACGCTAAAAAATGATGAAAAATAATCTACTGCACCCTCTTGGATGTTGTAGCACTGCCCATGATCTTATTCCTTTGTGTCTAAAATATGTGAGCTTTGACAGGCCAGTGGAGATTTGGGTGCCAATGTGGAGCGTCTCGAGGAGGAAGCCAATGCAAAGATTGAACAATTGAAGGTGGATGCTGCCAGAATTACACCCGAGGTTGTTGACATGCTTTTGAAGCATGTAACAACTGTAAAGTATTAAATTTTCGCATCTTAAAGAGTCGAGAAAAATGTCATTGTTTGCACATTCTGGGTAGATTTACAGAAATAGGATTGTAGATGATTTCATGGATTTAAGTCCATATTTTCCAAACAAGATTTTGCATATGGAAAATGGTATTCTTTTGAACATATAGTGGTTGATACTTGATACCTTTTGTTACAACTTACAAGTATAATTTATACATTCGGGTAATTGGGCTTGTATTCAACATTACAATTTTTAAGTTTTTCTTCATACCACAATTGAGACCAAGTCTAATTGGGCTTTTCCCTCAAGTTTTTGATCTTGGGCCTTTTTAAAATTTGCCAAAAAATATTTAATGTATGTATATGAAGTACTCGTATGTTATACTGCTTAACTGCTATAGTATATTACTCGTAGTAATCATTCTTTAAGTAATAAACTGATGAATGGTAAGGTAGAACATACAGCCTTCACCAATATAGCCGTGTAATTTAGGTTGAAAAGGTCATTTTTTAACGTATGTCAACGCTATGACACCAATTCCATTTCGTATGCGTTCTCTATTGGTGGTAGACAAATTGAGGTGAAGCTACTTGTTAATAGAAAGAAAGATTGATATTTGAAACACGTTTTTATGGCATACAAATTTCTAAAATGCAATGAATATGTCCTATAGTACTTGTATGAAAAGATAATACAAAATATTGATGTTAGCCAGTTGGAGAATAAAACATATGCAAGGGGGCACCTGCATCCAGAGTCTAGCAGTCTGCTAGCATTTGTACAAAAACACATTCAGTACATTCCCTTTGCGTGTTATTCCCAAAATGACCCAACTAATATTTTTCATGTTGAAAAGTCTACATCAACATTGATTTTTATCTAAAAGATGTCATGTTGTTTATTGCAAGTATATGATGATTTGTATACACATACATTACAATATATGGTATACCAAAACCATACTATACCTATATATGCGTAGAATGACACTATGAACGGAAGTTTGACGCCAAGATTAAGCAAATGTGCTTTTACAATGTGATCAATGAGATATATATATAAATATATATATATATATATATATCAATTTCCTTCGGTATAACAATAACCATGACATATATGATACAGTTTATCACTGTTATTCGAGCTCCGCATACTGCCTAATTGGATGTCATTATGGTGTCTCGAATGCTAAGTAATAACTCGTTGTTAAAAAAATAATAATAATAACCGTGATATATATGATTGAGTGGAAATGATAGGATTTAAGAGGGGGTGAAGACAGCAAGGAAAGGTTAAAAAGAAAGGGGAAATAGTCCTTGAAGGTGATTTTGGAAAGTAAAATTCCTGGCCACTGAATGGTCTGCAAGCAAGCTGGTGTAACCACCACTCTGTCAGCTACTGTCAAATCAGTCCGTCTGCAATCTTTGTCGCAAGATGCTTTGTAATCTTGATATAAATTGTTAAACACAAATGATATCAACGCAACTAGTGAATACTGAGTGTTATGAAGTTGGATTTGTTTTTTTTAAAATTAACTTTTATTCAAAAAAACGACACCAACCACACACAAGAGTGGGGTGGTTTGGATATTTACAACTTATGTACAAACATCAAACTAAACTTATTCCAGTCTTTTAGAGTAATATTACAATTCCTAGATCTATGTTTGAACCATAGGAAACTAGTCGTCTTAATCTCTTGGAAAACCTTTATGGCACAAGTCTTCTCGCCATTGAATCTACTATCATGCCTTACCCGTCATATGCACCAACATGAAACGAATATGACTCCCTTGAATAAATGACCGTGTTTATGGTTCTTGATAAAAATAAATATTTGAATTAATCGTATTTAGATGTGTCGTCTATATTCCTTTATGAAAAATTTGAATTCTTTCTTAAATGTTATGAGTATTATTTTTAAGTATATCAAAATCACTAGTTTATCGTGTCTCGTAATCGTACATGTATAGCATCAACTAGATTTTAGACCCGTTTTCGATATTGGGCACGGGGTTTTCGATATTATCAATATTAGATCTTCATACATTTAATTCATAAAAGCTTATAATTTTGAAGATATCTAGTTTTAAGTGTTTACTTTGCAAGTTATAGTACAATAACCACATGTTCGCCACTGTCATTATTAGCTGAAACATATTGATGGAATTGTTTATCGTAGTCATTCCACAAGACACATGTTACAATAATTTCTTTATTATATAATTTTTTGAAACCAGTTATACTCATAATGTGATATTACTATAAAAAATTATTAAGAATTAAAATATAATCATACTTGTTATCCTGTACTGACATTCAAATATGTGTTTGATCATGATTCGTCCCATAACATGAATACGTTTATTTTCAATCACTGTTCTATGATAATTAGATAACAATTAGGATTGTTTTCATATTATTTGATAACGATTAGAACTCTTGATTTGAGTGACAATTGTAACTTTAAAAAATCAAATATAAATACTTTTTGTAATTTAAAAAAAAAAATATTTTCAAGTTGATGACAAAAAATAAATATAAATTAAGTATTTAGGGTTAAAAAGTGTAAATTATTGATGAAAATCAAATAAGTGTAAATTAATGAGATTTTTTTACAAATTAATATATATATATATACTAATATAATATATATGGATAATTATTATTAGGATTTTTAATTTAAGGTTAATCTAAATGATGACATAAGCGAGAGTCAATTTGATGAAATTAAGCGATTTAATTGGTTAATAAGTTATTAGTTCAACTGTCTTATAGTATATATTAAGATTAAGATTAAGATTAAAATTCTTGGAGTGTTGTCAATTCTTTTACAGTTTAAAATATAAATAGAAACAAAAAATCAACACCCTACAATAATGTAACACCCCGAGCAAGGGCTCGAAATATTACGGAAATCATATAGCACAAGGAGGGATTATCGTAGGCAACTAAAAAAAAATGAATTCGGTGAATTCACAACAAGTCAAATATTCATACAATGCACAAGGAGCAAATGACCATGAAAGTTTACAAAAGAGAATTCTAGAGATGGCTATCGATCCTAAGCATTAGTCAAAAGTGGGCGAATGAATCCTTGATCCATAAAGTCCATGCCTGAATCCAAAAGCTACACCAGATCATGCATCACATCCTTGAACCACCTGATTACCTGAAAAGTGTTCTACAAGTCAACACGAGGTTGGTGAGTTCGTAGTGGTGGTCCTAGAGGAGCCACCGACAATAACCACATATCATAAAAGCAAGAGCAGTCATCGCATACGAGTAGACTTACACGTCATCCAATCAATGCATCACAATATAATGAGCGTATAAAAATAACCAATGCAATGTCAATGCCAATGTCAATGTCAATGTCATGATGCAAATGATATGTACGCCAAACCGAAATGCGAGTGATAAGTGTGGCCATCATGCCATCTATGCAACGATACTCACAGGTCATCACCATGACCAATGTGGCATCTCAAAAACATCGGCGAATATACCTCTATAAACCCGGATGACCAACACCAGTGTATACGTCTATACCTGGATAAACACATTTGTCTCAACAGACAACCAAATCATCTCAAAGCAACCAACACAATGCAAGCCAAACAATCCATCAATCCAACATCCAATAACCAACAATGTGATCAAACTATACATACATACACTTGAGAGGGCTTGCTTTCAAAGAGTCCTCGATGTTTGTATACAGGGTGTACCAGCGGCTAATCCTCCACATCTCAAACCTTTTGAAAGCGAAGTCGACTTCCATGTATGTACATCTAACCTAAATATAACCTTTCTCAATACCAACATACACAAAACAATTCAATTCATCCATCAATCATCATTCAATCAACAAACAACTAATTCAAACAAATAAACACACAATGTACACTTTTCAGCCCGAATCTCAATAGAGTAGGGAGATACGAACTCACCTTGATTGGCTAAGAGAGGTTAATACGAATTAAAACCAACTAAAGTTGTCTTGCATTCACTTCACGTCCACTACCTATCATTAGTATCATATTTGATTATCAACACGATTCATTCACGTCTTAACACATAACGAAAACAATCCTAGCTAGGTTATCAAGAAGGATTACAATTCTAAGCGACTCCCGGAACTTGATAAAGTTGTTAGAAAGTCTAGGTGAGGTCTAAACCAAGTTTAAGTCGGCCACCACGTACCAAAGCGTTAGTAACTTCTCCCGTGTAAGGACTTAGACACAAAAGAATCGACCTTTTTAGAAATGGGGGAGGTTTCATCCCAAATGAGAGTTATTACAAGAAACTAGACTCTTTCACGAATCCAACGATAGGTCACACGTCTCGATTGGACTTACGGTTTGAGAGATACGACTATTTTAAGAAACAAGTGAGTTTGCGATGTTCAGGGGTCAGGTGCGGCGCACCAGAAGGGTGGTGCGACGCCTTTTTTGTTCAGAAAACTCACTCAGACCCTGGTGCGACGCACCAAAGAGGTGGTGCGATGCACCTATGCCCAGTTCAGTTCCAGATCATCCAAACACGAACCAAACTCGACCCAAACTCAATTTTTGACCTAGAAATCGATTTAGGAGGCTTCGAGACTCATTTTGAAGCATAAGTAAACATACCTTAACATAAATAAACATAACCCACCTTACAAATCCATTCCATAACTCAAATCAAACTCAAATTCTTGAATTAACTTCCTAAAACCCTAAATGACACTTGCAAGCTTTTCGACTCGATTCAAGACCCGAATCCACTCGACATCAACTAGAAACAAGTAAACCAAGATAAAATAAAGGTTATGGAACAAGTTTAGATTACCAAATCTTCACCTAGCATTCAAACCCGAATCTTGACCCGTATGGGATGTTTTCTTGCACCTTGGAGCCCAAATCTTTGATATGGTGTTATTATAATGATAAGGTTTATTATTCTTGCAATTTCCAAGCTTGAATTACCATAAACTAAGAATTAATCTAGAGAGAGAGGAAAAAGAGTGTGTGGGTGTTCTTGTGAGTAAAGTAGAGAGAGAGAGAGATAAGAAAAATGAGGAAAAGGGAAAGAGATAAGGTGGGTGGGGGAAAATGGGTTGACTTGCTTAAGTCTTGGGTCTTAGTTTTTACCCATGGATTGACCCATCAACATAAAACTAGTTAATTCATATCCCGCAACATATCATCTAGCACACCATCAATCGACCTAAGGAGTATAAAGTTAGTCATTTAATCACAAGATAGACCTAAAGATATCATTAATTTCAATAATCCATTAAGTTACACTTAAAGTCAACGGGTCAAAATTCACGGATGTTACAAATAAGAAGCAAAATTGTTCTACCAAACCATTAATTTCTTAACCATTTTCATATAAGAAACGTAATTCGGCCATCGACATCGACGAAGTCAGACAACATCAACTTTCGGTGAACTGCATGCCCTCAATGAGAATTTAGAAAAACGATTAGCCTCCAAACATCATGTTTTCATATTTCTAGTAAGTTTATCAAGTATTTTGGTTTACATCACATTTGTGGGATCATATCTTGATGTCAACGAATCAACTATATTTAGACAAAAATTACAAGCATATGGCACTCAAGTTTTGAAATTACAGAATCCATTTATAGAACAATAGCTACCTGTTCCTCTTACATGGCCATGAGCTTTAATCGTGACTATATAGGATCTGTTACTACCGTTTATAATTTCACAATAAGGTTTTCTCAAATAATACCATCTTAACATTGTTATTTGCAAAAAATAATTTGTACACCATCTAATTTAGCCGTACATCACCAAATGTGTTTAAAAATAGGTGGTGTATAACTCATCATCTCTGCAACATGACACTCCTTGAAGCCGTAATATTATATTTCGTAGTTACATTCAAAATTTTCATCTGAATATGTAACATTCGCAAATTTTGACCTATTTGACAATGTAACACTCGTGGTGATGGACCCGTTGAATTTCGTTAATTATGCAGGTAACATTTGCCTTTTCTTTTCGGATTCATCCTTCATGTGTATAACTCGTGTTTCTAGTAGACTAAATGTGGTGAAATCAGAAAATAGACTAATTCCCAGAGTAATAGTCTAAAAGACAGAATGAGACTAATTCGTTGAGTAATAGTCTAATAGATAGAATGAGACTAATTCGTAGAGTATTAGACTAAGTGCTGGAATCTAAAACTGCCTCCCACACCCCCTTTATCTCCAATTTTATTTCCTCTCACCCTCCATTTCTTATCCTCCTTTCTCTCTCTAATTCTCTCCCATGAACACACACACAAACACATATCCCTCTCTCTCTCTCTCTAGATTTCTATCATATTTATGGAAATTTAAGCAAGATTAAAACTAGAATAATAATCATCATGATCTTCTAAACAACATATCAAAGATTTGAAGGTCAAAGTTTAAGAAATTCTTCCATCTAAAATTCGGGTTTGACTCCTTGAAGATAATTTTGGTAAGTAAAAATCATCTCAAATCCACCATTTTATGTTTATAATCATGTTTCTAGTCAAATCCAAGTGTTCTTGAGTGAAATTGTAGGTCAAAAGTGAAATGGGTCGAAATTAGGGTTTCAAAGTGGGTAAACTAGGTCAAATCCGAATCTAAACTAAAAATGGATGTTCTAAATTGATTTTTTGCAGTAGATGTACCTAATTTTCATTCATACGTCCAAATGAGTTCCAAGCCTTCAAAAAGGCAATTTGATGATTTTGATGATTTAGGGTTTTTGCAAAAGTCAAAGTGGGTCAAAAACGGGTTTTGATGATTTTGTGAGTCATGGGTTAAACTTTTGAAATGGGTTATGTTCGTTAATGTTATTTCATGTCTAATAAAGCATGAAATTCAGTTTTGAAGCATTACAAACCGGCTTTAAGTGTCTAATTAGGGTTTGGATGTTCTTGGTCAATGTTGACTTTTTAGTCAAACCATTCTTACCCATGTTGCTGCCCGTTTTCTTCCTCTATGTCTTTAACTCGTTAAATCCATGTCGAAGTCAATTCTTAACATCCCCCTAGTCTCATATCCATCCAACAAACATCATTTTGATTCTCATGATCGAACGAATCTCGAAAAATGAAATTATGAACGTGTATTGATATGCATATATGTATAACTATAGGTTGGGATCGTGTGACGAATATTGTGCACTTGTGATCATTCTTAACTTGTTTATGCCGACAAAGGTGAGTTTCGTAAACCCCTCCCTACTCGATTGAGATTCGGACTGAAAAGTGTACATACTTGTTTTATCGTTGACTGACTGATTGATTGTTCTATGGGCGTATTGACTTATCACTTAGTTGATTTTGCTTTCGTTATGAATACATGTTGTGGTCATTAACTAGTTACATTATGATATGATTCGAGATGTTATGTTGTGATGCCTGTTAATGGACATTATATGTGATGTAGGACGTTATGTTGTGATACGTGTTAATGGACGTGTATATGTGATAAAAGTCGTTATTGTATACTATTGGACGTTATAATATATATATATATATATATATATATGGACGTGGACGTGGACGGTGGATTGACGAATCCACACCCGGTATGATCATTGCTACATTATAATTATTTTGTTAAAAAGTATATCTTTATATATTATGTAAGACGTGGACGGTGGATTGATGAATCCACACCCGACATTATCATAACCGTGGACTACGGGTTGTTTAACCCGCATACTGGACGATATTATATGTATGGACGATTATTGGACGATATTATATATATGTGGACGATTATTGGACGATAATATATGTATGGACGATTATTGAACGTGGACGTTGACTTGTATTGACTTTTGATAACGTGAAACCTTTTAGGGTTTTCCTTAGACGTGATTAGGTATTCTAATCCTCGTATATCGTTAACGGTTGTTATCCCGACACACTTATTTCCTGTTACTTGTCCCTACGAACTCACAAACTTTATGTTGACGCGTGTTAGTACACTTTTCAGGTGACAGGTTAGCTCAAAGATGTATATGGGATGATTGATTGTCTGATTTTGCTAGAATTGGATTTGGACTTGGACTTCTTGGATCCGTGATTCATTATTCCCGATTAGGGTTTATGCTTAGATGTGATCCGGTTGCTTGCACTACTAAATGGTTCGTATGGATTTACTTGATCCTTTTATGCATTTAGTTTACTCTACATAATTTCCATGTCGTGCTGTGCTTTTCTTGTGATACCTCATGATTCCGCCTTGTTAGGGTGTTACAGAATAAAAGATTTTAACATTATACTTGTGCATTTTACAATCAAAATTTTCTTTTAATAATATAGCTTTCATTAGAATCTTTCATATAAAAGAAAAATCTTTTCAAATGTATGGGAATTGTGAGGACGTTTTCCTGGTTATACTCAAAATTTAAGTTCGACTTTTGGAATTTGACATTAGGAAGTTTTTTCACACCATCGACCGATATCGACTCATCTCCATCTTGTAGTGACAACTTTGTAGAGTTTTTTTTTCTTGAATATTCCGGTTGAGTTTGTATAATGCCTCGAGCCCAGGAAATTAAACATTAAAAAAAAAAATTAAACTTGAAAATATAAACTAATACAAATATTTATTCTTATTGACAGTCCTCATTAGGAAATCCTTTTTTCTTTAAAGAATTTCTTGTAATTGATATTTATCATCATGAGCCATTGTCACTTGCAACACCTAATTTGTGGTCATACCTTTTCGAACTTCTCTTGATTTCACCCGTGTTTGCCTTGCACAGCAAATAAATACTAGTTATACTTTGCCCATTTTTAGCGAAACAATCATTCATCAAAATTTATTAATTTGTCGATTGTATTAGGTAACATGTTATCTATGAACGTCGTTTTATAAAATATGGTCGTATACCACCGTCTACTTCATTTTATACCGTATCATAGCACAAATACCCTTTTAGAATTACATTTATTTTTAACTGCAAATTTCAACTTTGGTGTCTAGACTATGTTGTCCTAACCGAACTCACACTAGAGCACCCTATACACCAGAACCTCAACCCAATGGGAGGAAAAGCCTCTGTTAATCCATCCAAAGGCACGGCAATTAATAGAGGTAAATCCAGCCCTTTCAGACCTGAACCTAGGTATACCATAACCAAACATACATTGAGGGACCTCCAATATATATCAAAGCTGTCGTGAGGATTCGAACTTGGGACAAAGATGTCACCAAGGACAGCACCAACCACTGGACCAATATATATATATATATATGTATGTATATATATATATTGAAATCAAACACAAATCTAAGCCTACATGGAGTAGAATTATCATATGTATTTTTCAGAACTCAAGTATGCATTCGCAAATTTTACAATACATGAAATTAAGATCCCAAAAATGCGGCCTTTTGACCCCGCAAGGGGGGCGAAAGTAGTGCAAAATCCCATAGACTCTTGCCATATTAACAGATACGTATCAGGCTAGTTCTAATTAACGAGCTTGCACTTTGAACTTATTGATTTGTATTCAATTCGAAGCTAACTCAAAATCTCAAATAAATTATATCTATACAAAATTACCGATAACACTAAAGGATCATCAACAAATTAGTTATTAAAAAAACACACACATCAATCTCGTATAATCAGTTCTCATATCTATTATTTCTTATAATATTGGTCACTTTTTTATGCTAGAAAAGGATATACATATGGTTCAAACGTCAACTATGAACATCTTGTAGTTTTGCACAAAAAGAAAAAACTAAGAATATAATTCTTGAAGTCACGTTATCTTGTAATTCATTCAATGTATATTTATTTATAAAGTATATATATATATATATATATAATATATATATAATGATTTATGTTTTTTTTTTTCATTTTATTTTATTAACACTCTTTTTTGTAAAGACCATATTGAAAGATAAGTAAAGACAGTTCAAATGAAAGGTTGTACTATATTTTAAGTATATGTTATATTCCGAAACCTTTTATAATCGTGCTTGATAATGTCAGTTAACAAAGTTATACGCATCGACCGCTCTTTACCACCAATTAAGAATTTTAAACTTCAAAAGCATACAAAATTACTCTTAATTATAATCTTAGAGCATACACAATCGTTACATTTTGTTTTTTTTTACATATATACATTGTTGTTCAGAAGTCTTGTCTACGTACACTAACCACAAAACTTTTCATTAATTGCATTAACCAACCAACACTTTCACAATCAAATGTTATTTGTACGTGCTACTATATAAAAAAGATAGCTTTACTTTGTTTGTGAAAGTTTCAAGAACAAGATAGAATTAAAGTTAAAATTGAATCTCCATATACTAAAAGTGTAATACTTTGGAGTGGAAAAGGCATGTAAAATATATAGTAAGTTAGTAACAAATATATGCTTAAATCACACTTTATGTATAAGGAAGGAAATAATAATATAATGATTATCGAAACATAGTTTTACAACTTTTCAAGCAAAGGTTACGTGTATGAGTGTATTCAAATGAGTGTGTATCATTAATTGTATATATTATGAGTGTAATTTTATCTCTTAAGCCCGTGCATACATATTTTAAAACAGGTTCGTGTCAGTTTGGGTTTCACATCGAATATTTTTGCAACGTTAATTTTAATGATAAAAGGATATGTATAAATAGAATATTAGCTTATACGTTTATGTCAATCAAATATTTGGCGTTGTTGATCTTTTGTTTTCGACCCTTGTTGTACGCTTTTGTATGAAACACGGACTATTGAAGTAAGAATTATAGGGTAAGATTCTTGGATTTAAGATTTTAATTCACAGAAGTCCTTGATTTTGAGTAGATGATTTAGTTGAGGCAGCGAGCTAAATCAAATGGATCGGAGCAACCTGTAAGGGGTCACAAATGCAATCATATAAACTTTGAATTCAATAGAGTAGCGATTTTGGATTGAGACCTTCTAATTTTGAAAACAACTTTATAAATAAAGTTAAAAATTTTTAACCATTGAATTAAAATAAAAAATGAGGATTCATAAAATCATCTTTATAATCTTAGTCGTAACTTTTGATTCTAATTGAATTGAATGGTCAAGATAATTTAACTTAACCTTTAAGTTTGCTTTCAACTTTAGAGAATCTTTATCCAGCAATTTTTTTTTTTTTGTAAAGTTAGTTTCGATTCAGACGTACTGAAGGTAATTTTAACTAACAAATCGCTAGACCTTCAACTCACTACAAGAAAAATGTTGATTAGTGACGACTTTACTTAGCAACGACTAAAATTTGGTCACTAATATCTTCATTTAGTTACCATTAAGAAAAAGTGGTCACTAAATTTGGTCACTAAACAAATTTAGTGGCCAAAAAATAACATTTTTTTCGTCTCTAAACAAAATTAGTCACGGACCTTTAGTGACGAAAAGTGACGACTTAAAATTTGGTAACTAATTTATCATAATGACCAAAATTTGGTCACTAAACAAAATTAGTGACGAAAATTTGGTCATTATGATAAATTAGTGACCAAATTTTAAGTGGTCACTTTTTGTCACTCTTCGTCACTAAAGGTCCGTGACTAACTTTGTTTAGAGACGAAAAAATGTAATATTTTGGCCACTAAGTTTGTTTAGTGGCCAAATTTAGTGACCACTTTTTCTTAATGGTAACTAATTGAGGTTATTAGTGACAAATTTTAATCGTCACTAAGCAAAGTCGTCACTAATTAACATTTTTCTTGTAGTGACTCTCTCCTTATGAAAAATACCTTGAGATGAGAAATCCAAGACTCGAACCCAAGACCTTGGGAAAAACTCACCTCTGAAACCCACATAATGGATTTAGAAGATATCCCTGGCCAACCCGCCTATGTGATGGACTTTCTTTGATGTAAACAATTTTTTTACCATGTGATAGATAAACTTTGATCTCTCTAGAGCCGTACAAACATAGACCAAAAACACTCTTTTTTCTTTATATATACTTTTGTTCAGTATGGGCTTTTTATTTATTTTTATAATAAATGGGCCAACTAAATAAAATTTAATTTTTTGATGAGCTACTCAGCTACCGCAAATATTTAATGGGTTTAGTTTAATTTAATATTTTGTTCATGAAAGTATAAGTTCAGTCCTGACCAACGGTCTTAGAAAAATAATCACATTGCTTTTAGAAATTTTTGGGAACTAATGTAAATACTAACTCCAACTTAGTAATAGGCTTGAACCGCCTTTGTGCATGACCAATCTTTTTAAGTTACATGTACTGATGTACATATGAACAAAGTTGCATTCCAAATGTTGGAACATACTTAAATGGTTTTTAAATGGTTTTGAAATTAAGGACAAAGAAAACTTCAAAATACGATTAGTCTAACTAATTATACATATATAGCTAGGCAAATACTGTATATGATAACTATCACATAACTACAATGTAATATAAGTTGGTGAGCTAAGACTTTCTCTAAGTCAAAACATTGAAAAAAAAAATTAAGAAGACGAACAAACATCTAAATCAACTAATTAAATCACATTGTTGAAAGATCGACATTCTTCTTAGAAAACGTTTATAAGTCATAATCGGACATTAATTGTCTCTTTCAGTACTTAATCATATTCTATGTCGATTACCGATTGTAACATTCAGTAGGCTGGTTATATTTTTATGAATATTGAAATATATAAGCTAGTACTCTTTTATCATCTTAAATTCTTAATAAAACAACATATTGACAATGAAAATCTAACTTGATGCATCGTGAGCTACAAAATTATCCATTACCCAATTTTGTTAAATAATGTTATAGAAGATATGTTACTACATATATCTTTAATATTTAATTTTTAGAATTATAAGTTTACTAGTTGTTAAATTGAAAAGATATATTTATTTAAGTGGTGATGACATAACAATTTTTATTAGGATATACTCGCATGTGTTATCGTTAAGGTTAATCTCAGCAGATAGAGACATTATTAATTTAGTATTTTGTAATTGGTTAACATAATATATCAAGTTGTTTCAAACATAGAGAGTATTTAAATCCAATCTCAACACCTCACTTAAGATATTTATTTCTTTTACCGTTAAGTAAATAAATATGGATCAAGCTTAATTACCTTTTTACTCTGTTGCTCTATATTTTTTACTAACCAAAGGGGGTAAACGGGGTCAGTCACTATTTGAGCCCAAATAACGGCAAATATGAGGGAGCCCCTACCTTTCTACGGTACGTCATCCGCTAGGGGTGGGACCGCTGACCCAGCCCAAATAATGGGTCATTGTTTCTTAACGACGCCGTATTGGTCCACGGGCCCACAATGTTTAACTAGCCTCAGGAAAAAAAAAACTCACCGGGTGACAGTGTGACACTGTTTGATGATGCATGTTTGGAAGGCTACTTTGAAACTTACATTTTGCTACCTTAAGGTTTGATGGTTGAAAATTTGTGTATTTATTTAGTGTCCTAGAACAAGATTTTAGTGTTATTTTGGCTTTCAATTTAACAACTGATGGAGAACATAAACCTATCATGATATAATTTGAAAATAATATACTATTTAAATAAGACACTTGACTAAAAAAATTTAAAAAGAAACAGAAGAAGTTTCCTCTATGGCGTATCTTTGATTTTCGATTTAAACGACTTATTTTGGAGTGAGTTTTCCTTTATTACGTAAGAAAATTTGAATATGAGACCTCTTATGAGGACATCAAGACGTCTAACCACTAATAATATGACTTAGTAGTTGATCATCTCTATCGACTATCGTTCATAAGACCAATTAATATGACTTCAAACCTTGGGAATTTGGATACATTTCTTTTGATTTCCTATTATAATTGGACTACAATGTCAATAGTTAAACAAGAAGGACTGAAAATAAAAGACCAAGGCTCGTCAACTATGGCTCTCTAGCCAAGAAATACATTGAAACAGGAGAGTGCAAAGACATATGAAGTTCTCTGCCAATATTTTTCAGTGTTTTTAATCATTTAATATATGTTTAATAATCATTTTGTATTTAACATTTTGTTGTTGGTGATTGTGTCCATATATCCTTTTAAATACACAACAAAACAAATAATGAACTATACATGTCCTTTACATCAATCACTCTCTTCTTGCCTTCTTTAACAATTACTTTCTCACTTTCTTTCCCTCTCTTGAAAATCCATATTTTCTCCATCTCCATTTTAACATGTCCATATTTCATTCTTTGTCAAATTAAACTAATTATTTTTCTGTCTCATATTTTCTTTTAATTTGATAGATGAATATATATAACATCATCATAAAATGTTTCTGCTAACTTTGGCGGGAGATTCACCAAATACATTTATTTTCCTTTGATATATATCTATAGTTAATTAGATTGAGTAAAATTAGTAAAAGAAATTGAAAGCTATATTTGCCCGGAAATTGAATGTCGAAATAGACATATTTGTCATGTTGTTACACCTAGCCATTTAAAGTTGCTTACAAACTTATTTCAATTGATCACAAAAAAAAAAAAAAATACCTAGCTAGCTAGCTATTAACCATTTCAAGTTTATTATATATATACTTACTCAAAATTCATATATACATAATATAAATATATGGATCCAAATGTTGAGTCGTTGGAACTACAAGAGCAAAATGTTGGCACCGATAAACTAAGCTACGAAATATTCTCAATTCTTGAAAGCAAATTCTTGTTTGGTTACGAAGATTGTAAGCTTTGGAAACAACCTACGACACAAGTAGTTTCTCAACAAGGTGTTAACGTTATACCTCATGAACAACAACATATGATGAAGAATCAAAGAGGCAAGATATGTGTCTTGTCGATTGACAACGGGGGCATGAGAAACATTCTAGCTGGAAAAGCATTAGCCCATCTTGAAAACGTGTTGAAATTGAAATCCGGGAATTCGAATGCTAGAATTGCGGATTATATTGATGTAGCTGCTGGGACGGGTATAGGTGGTGTTTTTATTGGGATGTTATTTGGAAGCAAGAATGATCTTGTCCCGCTTTTTGAAGCGGATGACACGTGGCGGTTTTTGGTTGAGCAAGGAACGCGGTTGTATTGTCCGAAATTGGGTTATGGGGGTGGAGGGTTTTTGAAGAGGCTTTTTCGTGGTGGTGGTGGTGACGGTGGCGATACAGAAAAATTTGAAAATGTGATGCAAGAAATGTTCATGGTTAATGGAAGGAGTTTGACTTTGAAAGATACTTTAAAGCCGATTTTAATCCCGTGTTATGATTTGTCTAGCTCGGCTCCGTTTTTATTTTCAAGAGCTGACGCGTTAGAGACTGATAGCTTTGATTTTCGTCTTTGGGAAGTGTGTCGGGCGACTTCAGCTGAACCGGATATGTTTAAACCGGTTCAGATGAAGTCGGTTGATGGAAAAACCAAATGTGTTGCAGTTGATGGCGGATTGGCTATGAGTAACCCGACATCTGCTGCAATTACACATGTGTTACATAATAAACAAGAGTTTCCGTTTGTGCGTGGCGTGGAGGACCTTTTGGTACTTTCACTCGGCGCGGGTCAACCGTTAGAAGGAAACTATGGTTTTGATCAAGTTAAAAGATGGAAGGCTAAAGATTGGGCTCGTCCTATGGCTCGAATTTCTGGTGATAGTTCGGCTGATATGGTGGACCACGCCGTAGCAATGGCGTTTGGTGAAAATTGTTCTAGTAATTACGTACGCATTCAGGTACATTTTTTGTTCTCAAAATGATTTATATGTCTAATTTTAAGATCATAATGCAAATTAATTAATCTCAAAAAATCTCTAAACTAATGATGCTTGATATAGTTTAAAGTTTTTTTAACAGCAAATATTGTTAATCTATTGAAAATTCATAACATGTCGATCATACAAGTCGGGCTAGTCAGCCACAAAGACCACGACGTACTAATTAAAATTAGAAATATATGAAACCGAAAATTTATAATTCTTAATTGTGTGTCTAATTCAATTTTCTACGTTTAGTTAAAGAGATTTAGACATGCCTACGGTTCCTCAACTTCCCATGATTTCACATATGTTGATATGTAATTAGCATTTTTCTTTTTTTTTTTTTCTTTTTACAAACGGAATATAAACATCGCTATCTTTTTCTTTCTAGCTAGTCTTAATCCAACTAATTAAGATATTAAGATATATTATTATAACTACCGTACAGAAATTATATAATGTGGTCCTCGATCTATATGTCACACACTTGGTAAAAGGTGTATAGATTTGGTAATATACTCGTATACTTTTCTTTTTTCTACTATTTTTAATGTATGCACCAAAATATCAACATAAAATGTAAAATTTAGTATAAACCTTCCGGTTAACACGTACAAACAAATTCTATACAAATTTTAATTCTGCAATGAAATGATATAAAGTTTTAATGCATACATCAAAGATGCCCTAATCTGAGTTAACACACCTGCGGGTTTGATCTCATAATTAACTTATTTTTGTAAAATTTAATAAAATAGCTATATATCTGAATTGAAGTCATTTTCTAGCTAGTTCGATGAGGTTGCCAGGTTGGTTTTTGATTGTTATCATTTCTTTTGGTAGGCGTGCATAATGTCAATGTCATTATATAAAATCTTGGAAAGAGAACCTTTGCTGAAAAATACGGTGTTTTTAACTAATGAACTAAACATAGCATTTACAAAGATTTTCTTCGACGGAAAAAAATAGTACTTTGTGTACTTTGTGTTTCTTAACGTTCTTTTTAGGAAGTTTATAATTTCGAGTATATATCAGCCTTTTTAACAACTTTATAATTTTGAGTAGTAGCTTTTTTAACAGCTAACTTGGATTATATATATATTGACGGACTACAAGAGTATTATCTTGTTACAGTGAATTACATTTCAACAGTTATCAATTTAAGAGAAAACCCAATATTTCAAATAAAGAACTCCTTATGATACCATTTAGTCTTATTCCATCAACAAATCTGTTCAAAATTTTACTTAATTAAAGACCAAAGACAAAAGTTATGAGTAGTTGATAAACTTATAATCTATATTGAAGAGATCGACACATTTTTCCTATTCAAGCTAGGTTGCTTGCATAATGAGATCGATGCATTAAATGTAGCTTAATGCCTTAACCTAATTTAGGGAGACATTAGTTTTATAAATAGGAGGATGCACCACTCTTAATCAGGTTAGATAAATCATTGATACAATCATAGTAGAGGTGGGGTTATTTGGGGTTTGTTTGGAAGTTTTAGGTTCAATCGTGGGTTTTCAAAGTAGTATAAAAGTATCAAAAGAGTATAATAATTTGTCGTTAAAAAAATACAATATATTTATGTATCACTTTAATTTGATATTTATAATTGTTTTTGATTTTGGAAAGAGAATTCACCGATGTAAGTATTGGAAATGATGGTCATGTTGTAAAGCTAAAATTATGTAAGATTTAATGCATAGAATAAGATTTGTCAAATCATGCATGCCTAATGCTCTTCTCTTTGTTTTCGATACAATAGTGCTTTTGTATCATTAGATGTCTTGACGCACGTCATCAAACACCCAATCAGTGCCTATTAAAGTAGCGTTTCTTTGTAGGTTTCTTGGGAAGTCACGGATATCTATTGAGGTTGGTAGCAAGTAGACAACTAGAAATGCCCCCATAGTTTTTGTTAATTATATTATGTACCAACTAAACCTATTCGAATTAGGACTTTTCTACAAGTGATTATACCACTATCCATTAATTTGTCGTCTCTTAGGCAAAAGGTTCGAATATGGGTTGTTTTTCAGTGCATCAAGTAATTTGGTGTATTTTTAGTTAATTATGTTTATCTATACTTGTATGATTATTTATTTTGATGTAATTTTTGATGGTTTTTATCAGGCAAACAGTTCAAGTATGAGCCGTCATGGACCCAATGTTGATTCAGATCCTAGCCCCAACAATGTAAAATCACTAATTGGACTAGCCGATGAGATGCTAAGCCAAAAGAACGTTGAATCGGTGCTATTTGGTGGTAAGAGAATTGGGGAGCAGACGAATTTTGAAAAACTTGAGTGGTTTGCTGAAGAACTCGTGTTAGAACATCAAAGGAGGAGTTGTCGAATTGCCCCCACTGTTGCGTTTAAGCAAGCTACCCCCAAATCGTAACCATATCCTCGTATATCATGTATAAAATGGTCAAGTTCATTTGTGTAGCTCACTAATTACTAATTGTCTAATTAGTACATCTTATGTAACCAACCCAGCAAGATTAAACGTTTTAAAACTTTGAATAGTCTAAATGTTCATGTTGTCGGTCTACCGACAAATGGATTTTAGGAGGAGATTTTGTCATTTTAATGACTATGATCTTGAAATCATTCATCTTGGAGTATGTATTGTGGTGGGGGAGATGGATTTAAAAGGTATTGGTAGTGTGATAAAAAGACATGTCCTCATGTATATTAGTATATATTTTATATTTTTTCCCTATGTATTTGTTATAACATTTTGCTTCCTTACAAAAAATAAAGCAAATCATATGGAAAAAAAACTTCTGCCGGTCTTTAGTTAGACAATACTTTGGTGATATACTGTTTTATGCGTTTTGGTAAATTGCCAATCACATATGTTCCAATATGTATATTCACATGATATAACCATAAAGCTTCCACCATCCAATGACTTCGATTCAATATGATTTAAAAGGAATGTTGATTGGCTAGAACATAAAAAGGTTTTAC
Source organism: Erigeron canadensis (assembly GCF_010389155.1). Classification (NCBI taxonomy): domain Eukaryota; kingdom Viridiplantae; phylum Streptophyta; class Magnoliopsida; order Asterales; family Asteraceae; genus Erigeron; species Erigeron canadensis. Next base: position 31,365,744 of record NC_057761.1, on the reverse strand, counting down.
TTTTGAAGGGTGTGAAGCAATAAAAGTGAAGTGTGATATTTGATTTTGCCTACAAGAGTACAAACAATATAGTGGTGTGACTGATGTCTATTCGCTCTTCACTTTGTGCATTTGCCTCACTAGGAAACAAACAAAAAGGCAATCGGGGAACAATAAAGAAAAGTAACTTTGTAAAAGTTTGTAAGGGTAGAAATGACAGTTTAAGAAAGATTAGGGACTACTTTGGGAAATAGAACTTCTTTTTGTTCCTCAATTTATATTTCAACAATTATAAATGGAATTTATTACTCAATTGTTTATTTATATCAATTATTCAAACTCATCATTATGGACGGATTTAAATTATAATTAGAATTGTACAAAAAAGAGATTATAATTAGAAGAGTAGCAATAATCATAAATCCTCGTGAAGTCTATTTTAATTTTTAAGTACGCCAAAAAAATTTCTTAGTGTACCAAAATTTAAAAAGAAACAAAAAAAAAAAGATAAATTCCATCACTATAGGTCCAAATTTCTCAATTGAAAATCGAGTGATACATAAAACTTTTTCAAAAGTTACGATGTTACATATACAATTAGTTCTAATACACGTACGATGTACGATATGTATATAGATTTTATCATAAAAAAATTCAAATATGCTTCGTATATGATTCGTGAGTATGAAATAAATTGTTGTTAAAATAAATCGATGATCGAAGTTAAATTATAACAAACAGTAATGATAAATATAATATATGTTTAGTTAGAATTTTTAATTTACCTTAAAGTTTTAGAACCATATCAAAATCGAAATTTATAAGCACAATGGATGATTGCAAATAGCCTTGTGATTTCATATTGTAAACTCAAATTTTTTAAGTCTTCATGTGAATAACTTATTATAATTAATATAAATAATGAGAGTTGAAAAACTGAGAAAAAAAGAGACAATTTATTAATGAGAAAACGATCAATCAAATAAGGTTTTAATGTCTTTTGTATTGATAAGCCAAGAGTTAGAATTTAATTCTAAGTCTAATAAGGAAATTGAATTTATATACAACTTAAAAAAAGCTAATTTAACAAAGTAAATAAATTAAAAGGACACGTATCGATCAAAAATATATCAATCATGTTTTAGTTTATTGCTAGATACTATCTGATATAAATTTTATTGTTTTCTAAACAATCCTGTTTAAAAAGTAACCATGACCAATAACAACCCAAGGTACCTAACCACATGTTCACAAAAAGTTTTTAGAATTGGAATATGACTTGAGATTCCCAATAGAAACCTTATCTAATTATTTAAAAGCAATGTTACTAAAAATAATTCCAGATACAACTGGCACACTATCGATTTGCAATCACAATAGAAGTCAATTAGTTTGATTTGAGTTAAGTGTCTTAAGATTTGACTTTTTATGGTCAATGTGGAGAAAATATTCACTTAGATTTCCTCATTGTTTCTTACGGACGCAACCTATATGTATAGAACTGATGGAATGAAAAGAAGAGATGATCTTCAGTGAAGAAATCTTCATTACGTAAAATTTTGGTTATAATTCTTTTTATTTTTCATTTAGTTTTAGTGAACAAAAAAGAAAAGAAAAGATGTTGCAAGGAAATAGGAAAGAAAAAACAAGATTGACCAAATGTATCACGACCCATCAACGTCTAAAGCTAAAAGCCTAAAAAAATGATTTGGTAGGCAGAGCCAAGCCCGGTCCTTGGCCTGGTCCTTTTGTGGCCCGGTCCAGCCCATTTTAAAAAGTCCCCAGAGGTGAAATTTTCCGCAGCTTGATACTTTCAGGGCACGTTTGGTTCGCGAAATGTTTTTGGAAGGAATGAAATCTTTCAAAGAAATTGAAATCTGAAGGAATGGAATTTGACAGAATGTTTTTGATTTTTTGAAGATTTAAGTGAGAGACGGAATGAGATTCCTTCCCCCATCCCCAAGGAATGGAGATTCCATCAAATGAGGGAATGTTAACATTCCAATGGAATGTGATTCCTCCATCTTTAACCAACCAAACACACTAAGGAATGGAATTCAATTTCAATTCCATCAGATTCCATCAAATTCTGTGAACCAAACGCGACGTCATAGTTTCATGCAGTCTTTCCATGGGCTGCTCTCTGTTTAATTCGACCAAGTATGAAAAAAAAAAGTCAAAATGTAAAACGATATTTCTTAACATCAGAAATGTGATTTTGAAATTCTCTGTTTAAAGAATAATCAAGATTTGAGCTTTTTATTTATACAAATTCTACACATATTTACAAAATATCGACCATGAGAATCATATGCTTTGGAAGATGGTCTTTTGGCTGAAATAGGCGTACAGGGACCGTAGCTTTTAACAGTCTCCTGCCGGGCCTAGGATAGGTTCTGGCTTTGACCGATTTCCCATCTGACAAGATGATTTCAATACAATAAGTAAGTAAGTAACTGCTCAGTGCCGTCTTCCGCGAGTTTTGAGCCCCAATATTTCGACAGTGTATGAGGGAGGTTAAGATGTAGGCAGACCTTACCTCTACCTAAGTAGAGAGGCTGCTTCCAGTTTCTACCTAAATGGTAGAAAAGGCCCTCCAACCTTTGCATGGGATGAGGATCGAACCCATGACCTCTGTCTCAAGAGGCAAGGATGTTTACCACTAATACAACCATGATTTCAATACAATAGTGTATTCAAATGTTTGAAGGTGTAAAACGGGCTGCTTTCAAGTTCAGACTTAATCCTCATGGCACCTTGGCCCAGGAGTTTTTGTTATGGAGCAATCGTTGTTAACATATCAATACTTCTTTAGTTCTTTTGAGTAGACTAGTTAGTACTTAGTAATTGCGCTTTTATGTATCTATATACAAAATGTCTAAATATGTCAACATTCAATATGTATCTTATATGTGGTATTCACCTTCTATACTAATGGAATATATCTACAATATTGTTAAAAAATATATATATCTAAAGCTGACATGAAATTTGAAATCTCTTCTAATTATCTACCATCTACTTGGCTCATTGTGACTCCATTTATGGATGATAGTGAAGGAACAGATGAGCTAGAGCCAATTTCACTTCCTTGTATAAAGAAACCGGGTTGTTTGGGAGAAGGAAGTGACCCTTTACCATTCAACATGGCAACCACAGATGATGTGCTAGGTCTATCTTTTGCTTGTTGTTGCACACACAAAAGGGCAACGTGTATTGATCGCAACACTTCATAAACAGAATAGGACTTGCATAAGCATTCGTCAACTAGATCGAGAGACTTACCTTCTTTAAAAAGTCTCCATGCCTGAATAAATCCAAGTAAGAAACACAAGTTGGTTCAGTAAGAAGGCGCACATGTATCCTTCAATATGCACGGATGGCACAGGTCGGTTCAAATCACAAATGGGTGTTTTGGAACTTTACTAGAAACATCACCGAGTTAAGGGTTTTTAGTCATCATATGCTGATATTTCATGATTTGATGATTATATTCAACCAACTTACATGTCCAAGAAGGTTGTCACCATGCTTTTCATGAACAAAGCCTCTAGTTTTCTGTCCGCTCACAATCTCCAAGACTAAAACTCCAAAGCTAAATATATCTGACTTTACCGAGAAGAGACCATTCACTGCATATTCTGGGGATATGTATCCCCTGTGTACAGATCAAATGCGAATCAATACTCACCAGACATATATGAAGTATCAAAATGTACTAAAACTACAGAATAGGTTCGAAGGTTCTTACAAAGTTCCCACCACTCTCTTTGTATTTGCTTCATTCTCATGTTCTTTGAACATTCTGGCCAAACCAAAGTCTGATATCTTTGGACGCATTTGGTGATCGAGTAAAATGTTTCCTGCTTTTAAATCCCTATGTACTACTGTCAGCCGAGAATCTTGATGAAGATATAGAAGACCTCGAGCAATCCCATGAATTATGAGGAAGCGTTGTGGCCAATCAAGTAATAACTTCCTTGATTCATCTGCTAAAATTACAACAAATTAGTTTATTATTCGTTTTGACAGTTAATAACTCTGTTTTATAAGATTTTATTAGAGGCCAACCAAATATAAAACTGTCCAGGCTATTGTTAGGCATGTATTCATAAATCAACATCGTCTCATCGCCTTCAATGCAATATCCCAAAAGCTTCACAAGATTCCGATGCTGAAGTTTAGCAATACATAAAACCTCATTCTCAAATTCGTCTAGTCCTTGTCGAGATGACTTTGAGAGCCGTTTCACAGCAATCTGTTGTCCTTCCTCTAGCACCCCCTGAAGACTAACATTGTTATTGCATCCGTTTGAAGGCAATTACATTTCAATCTTTAGTCCGTTCAACATGTAGTGTTTAAGATGCACTTTTTCGGATATCAATAACAATTTTATATCGATTACCTTGTAAACTGGACCAAACCCACCTTCTCCTAGCTTGTTGTCATCCGAAAAGTCATTGGTAGCCTTACAAAGATCAGATAAGCTGAAAAACGGAACCTCCACACTTCCCTTTTGGCTTCTGTTACCTTTGTAAGCTTTATCAAGGGTCTTTTCATGCCCACCTTGAAAACATCACATTCAGACAAATTGATGAACTTATTTTCAGATATAAATCCTAAGGTTCAAATTAAGTAAATGGGGAGGAGAAATTTTTTACGTCAAGTGTCCACCATAGATGAAATATACATGTTTTTAGGCACATTTTTTTATTAGTCATCATTTTATACGTATAGCATACAGATAGTCGGATATATAGGAACTGAAAAGAAAATCACTTGCCTTTCCTATACGCATCTAATATTTTCCTCCGTCTACTCCTAATGTAGAGTGTGAATATGAGGAACATCAAAGTCAATCCGGCTGATATTGACACAGCTACTGTAATAACTACTCGTTTCTTTCTATGGGAGCTGGAATGCTGATCTAAAGGATATCACAAAAGTTCAACAAACAATACGTTGTCAAATGTAACTTAGGAGCTGCAATTCTTTCATATTCTGAATGAAACAAACATCATAACCAATATGAAATTACTAGCCAAATCAACACGAAATGCATTATTTTTGTAAACATATTCGATTACCTGAAAATTCAGAGGCTGCCAGTCTAACATATAGATCTTGTCCGTTTTGTGGGTACACTCGGATGTCAATCAAATCACCAAACCATCGCAAGCATCCAAATCCACCTGCAGTGATGTTTGGATTTGCATAGGCAGTGCAAGAACAATTATTCTTGCAAGCAACCTCACATTCTTGGAGGGTCATGCTCTTATTATAGACAGCATTCTGAGTGTCAGGCAACTTCATGTCTAAAAACTTTTGAAATCCTTCATCTGACCCACAGTCTAAGGCTCTACTCCGTCGACATCCACTAGTCCTATTATATGTGTCTTGTGGCTCAAACCCTTTCAAGCACCCACAAATAGGATTATTGGCAGCACTACAGCTTCCAAATGGGCCACATGTTGCATAATTGTCACAAGAATCCACAGGAAAGGTAAGATCTTGGGTCAATTCTTGGCTGTGGGTATATAACTTGCAATCAGAGCCGGTTACCAACCTTAATGAAAAAATGGTGCTATTAGAAGTAAAATTGTAATACATCTCATTCGGGTCGACAACTATATCAAGTTTGTATAAACTAGGCTGGCCAGCAAACTCTCTGCCATTATATGGCCCAATCCTAGTTTCAACGACAGAGCTTTTCTTAATATATAACTGAGTAAAGTTAACCGTATCCATTGAATACGAAAGTGAACAATCGCCTGGAGAAGGATCGTCTATGCTCCACCATGATGTCAGATATGTTTCTTTTCCTGTCAAGAAATTCTTGCCTAGCTTCATTCCTGGTATGTAGGTATCTCCAGGGTGATCAAAACTTTGCCAAATGAAAGGTTCTGTGTTATTATTCATATCTCTAATTACAAGATTGCCCGTATCCAAGAGTTGCGCTATGGGACTGAAATTTGTGCCAAGTCTCGAAGAATTAGATGACCACATGGTTTCACGTCCATAGTAAAGAGACAGGCTCCCTTGGCTGTCTAATCTGACAACACCCGACTTATCAAGAACTGCACTTTGACGATTAGCAACCCATACAGCCCTAAGAGGTGATGTGTTTCTAAACCATATACTTAGATGTCGATTTGGCGTACTGCCTGGGCTAAAGAAACCCATCTCATATATCCCGTTATTCGAAACAAGTGTCTGACCATTATCAGTGATGTTTTGATTCACTGAAATGGTGTCTAATGAACTACAGGTTCCTAGCAATATTAGAAAGAAGGTTATCCTAAAGGGTAGCATCATTGTTTATTTGTATATTACTCACAACTTAATTGCTTATTTTTGTATTAGAAAAAAAAAAAGAAAAAAGACTACACTGACTCTGAAGACTTTATTTTCCACTAATTCATCCCGGAAGGAAACTTCTTCATAAATAAAAGTCAACTGATACTGTGGTGAAGACTTGATGACTCCAACTATATATTATTCCTTTTTCGTACGGCAAGTAATTAAATACGTATCATTTAAGTGAATCATGCCCATAAAATCAAGCCAAATCTTATGTTGTACGAGTACCATATCTATACTAGTATATAAATATACTACTATATAAAGCAAACTGCTCTTCCCTTTTAAGTAATTAAGAACCTGAAATGATCATATTACCCTTCTTATTTATTCACTAATTTAAACATCTTTACCTATATACTTATAATACCCTTAATAAAATAAACTACAACATAGATTCTCCAATCCTTAAATAACCATATTAACCCTTACCGCCGCACATCATCGCCACAATTGCCGCAGCCACACCTTTGTCGTTACCACCATCACCGCTGCATCGCGTGGGCACCCCGTCTCGTAAGATTTAGTATATACTCAATTTTTACATCTATTCAACAAGTGTGAAATTAGTTTACTTGTAACTAGCATTATATCCGGTCGTTGCCCGGGAATAACAATCAAGATAAACTTGAATGCAGGTCATGAATTCTAATATGCCAACCGTTACACACGGTTAAACAATACACCTTGAATCTTAAAACACAAAACTTTGATGGAAAAATACAAAATTGTAAACTTTATTGGAAAATAAAAGGAAGAAACTAAAAACTTTGATGGTGAAAAAAAAAGACAAAATGTAGCATCATGAATCCTCATATAAAACTTAAATGATAAAAATAAAAAGCCAAAAGATTTAATGGTTAAAGTGTGAAACGCTAAAACAATACCAACCTAAAATAATAATATAAATATAAATAAAATATAAAAAACCAAAAAGGGTAGACTGATAGCTGCACAACACGCTGATTATAAAACAAAAACATAAATAAGCAGGTCAGTAATCTGTCAGCTTGCTTCAAAAAGAGGTCATGTTTGAGTATTTTCTCTTTACCTGTCTTATTTCTCATAGTTCAGTATTTCCCCCCTTTTTTTTAGAACGACAAATGTTAGATGTTAATGATTTGAACCCTAATAGTAACATCCAAAGTAAGCAGTACGTATGCTGGAAGTGGGAACCCGCTCACTCTTGGAGACCAGGAGTGATAATACGAATTCCCACACACTCAAGAGGTAAATGCCCGAAACCATGGGGAATCAAGATTCAGTCCCAGATCTCTAAGCTAACATGACTTCCGCCAGATCCGTTAAAGAGGCCCCAGCTGGACACCACCCAAATAATCCGTAATTATATATCAATTATTGAACATGTAGGAGAGTTAACTCTAGACTTCAAGCCAAGAAAAAAAAACATGTATCAAGTATGCTGACCCCGTGTTGGCGTTCTCTATCATATAATTTCGAGAATATTTTTCTCTTTTCTTAACGACATTTTAAACTATATCTACTTCTAAACTATACGTATGATTGGGATGAAACCCTAGATTCTCAAAAAATCCCTTTAATCCACTCCACAAATTTGAAAAGTGAGGCTTAAACCCCGATATATTCTCCCAAAGTCAAATACCTTACCAATGGGCCACCTAACAAACTGTTTTAATCAAACACAAATAATTTAAGGTTTCAGTTAGCCATAAGGGAACGGTGTTAAAGGTATTACTCATTCTCAACCTGCTTTTTCGTTTGATCAGTTTGAATTATGATCAGTATGTACTGGATACATATAGGAATTTTGATATTAGTACATCTTCTAATTAACATGGATATAATTAAGCAATCATTATACAGGTAATCAAAATCGAACACGCAAACTTAAAACTTGTCATTTTGTCAAATAAAATTGATTGGACTACCTGCAGACAAGTATACGTTGTTGACTGGAAGATTCAAGAAACATGATGGTCATCCACTAGCTTTCCATAAGACCATGAGTCCTCCAAAATATATAGACCCACAATTTTTGTATCCCAAAATACCCAGATTTTAATCGTGTGGATGGAGTAAGGAGTTTGCAAAATACACATTATACAGTAATTAAAGTCATCATTATATATTTAGGTAATAAGACAAATATTAAAGTACAACACAAAAAATAATAGGTCATTTTCATTGAAAATTACCATGTGTATCATTAAAATCATCGTATATCATTTGTTTCATGAATCTTGAGTTACGAGTCAAAATCTCGTCCTATTTATTTTACTTTAATACTTATTTTACAACATTCAACTAATATATATGAATTAAAGTGGTCAAAAAATAATTATGATATTCTTTCTATGGCAATACTTGCGGTATATTCTTGCAAAATACACATTATAATTTTGGGATAACTTATACGATGTTAACATCATATAATTATATGATGTTTTTTCTCACAAACCTTAAATTCAGGAGGCTATTTAACATATGTAAAAATTAGTATAAGTGTAGTAATATAATGTTAACATTATATAATATTTTCTCTATAATTAAAGTCATCATTATATAATTACGAGAGATAGTGCTTGCGCGTTGCAGCGGTAAGATGGTGGGGTGGTAGGTAATAGGAGGTGATAAGGCATTGTGATAGCCAAATGCTTTAGTCGTACGCCCTCGAACTTGAAAATTCGTCGAAAGTATATCGAATGACATCTCTAATGAAAGAGTACGAAATTTTAATAACACTCATACAGTTTTTATAATTTATCGATATACGGTTTTTGAGATAAAAGATCTTAAATAAATTAGAGGAATAAAATGATTTATGGAGGAGAGAGAAAAAATAAGTGGTTGGAATTTGAGAAGAGAGAAAAAAATGAGTAGTTGAGATTTAAGGGTATTATAGGTATATTAGATAGAGATGTTTAAATTAGTGAATAAAAAAGAGGGGCAATTTAGGTACTTCAATTCACCTTTTGAGAATTTCAAAAAAGGGGTCCTCTTTTATAATATAGTACTAGATTTTTATCCCGCGGAAAACCGCGGATCGATTTTAAAACAACGAAAGTTAACACTAAAATATATTAGCTATATATAATGTGAAAGTAATGAAATAGGATTAGATATAAACCGGACAAAGTAGTAGTTGTACATTAGATATTACAGATAGTAACAAAAGATATTAAGCCTGAGGGTTTGCTGTTGTTCCTGTCATTCTCAAAACATGAGAATGGATGAAAGCGTGCCTGTTTATCAATGAACTGAGGGTTTGCTGTTGTTCCGGTCATTCTCAAAACAGCTTGATAGGTCATTTTAAGAATGCCAAGCCCTGCACGGAAGACAATATGGAGAATAAGGGTTCTACGGTTTCTATATATCAGAAATAGACTTAATCACCATACAATAATAACAGAAATGTTGAGTGGGACCTTCCAGCTCCAACAACTACAATCTTTTGATCTACAAAATCTGACAATGGTCGGCCCTGTGCTCTAACAGTCCAAGCAATCCAGCTAATGCAACACCAGCATTTCCCTAAAAGAAAATTTGAAATCTTATATGGTTTTTCCAAGAATAAAAGTAGAACATGATTCGTAGGTGCTAACCTGTATGTCGTCATTGAACATGTAGTACTTATTTTGGTATCTTTGAAGAGTTTCAAAAGCCCACTTGAATTGAAAATCTTCAAACTGATGTAACGTAATTATTTAAAAAGGGAATCATACAAAACAATACTCCGTATAACATTAAAACTCATGAGGATATAAACCTGGATAATAGCTTTTGGCCAACGTGTATGAAGAGCTTCCATCAATTCATCAACTATTGATATATATTCTTCTCCTTCCAACCTAAAGACTACAAGTAGAGTCTTTATATAGACTTTTTCAAAAACAAACAAAAGAGTTACTCCTGCTTTTTCCATTTGCACTACACAATCAAAATTTCAACCAAAATCCACACCAGCTATGTAGGATATTATCCAATCGAGCAGTACATCATTGCTTCTTGCTACCCATGCCATCTGATAATTCAAAAGACAAGATTAGTCTCATGCTTATACTACTAACATTAGAGGACCTCCTACCAACACCCATTTTATGACTACCAATTAAGACAATCCCATATATTATTGTGTGCATAAATATTTAGTGGTCATTAACTAAGACAACTACTACCAATTCCATCTCAACACTATCCAACTATTAAGTCCACATAAAACCATCCATTAATCCAACCTTCCAACCAAAAGCTCAACCATCTAACCAAATTAAAGTCAACCACAACCAATTTAGATTATGAGAGTATAAAGAAAAACCATTAAGCTTAAATTATAATGAATGAAAGATCAATAACTTGATTAGATCTATGATACAATCTTGCAGCTTACCTTGATGAAAACTTGAGTAACTTTCTCATAGCCAGTTACATATTCCTCAGTCGGATTCTTAACCTAAAACCCATATTTAGCCTCATCTTTTATCTGCATGCATTTAGATGTTGCATTACAACCACAAACGAAGAGTAGACAGCAGAATCCAAGAAGTTCAGTTCCATGCATCAATAAACCAAAAATAAAAAAGTAATATCTACCTCAAGTTTTCTCTGTGTTGGATCCAGCAAATCACCAATTTGCTCATTGTATACCTGCAAAGAAAATTCGTTGGCATTTACTCAAATTATATTGAGCTAAAAAATATTATCTCCTACTATAATTTCTTTTATTAATGCAAAGAAAATTCATTGTCATTAAAGTTGATTGAACTTACTGTATCGAGCTTTCCAAAGTGTGCAACAGTGGATTCCACTACTCGGTTTGCATCTGTATCGAGCTTTACCCCTTCTGTATCGAGCTGTACCCATTTGTCACCTTCAATGGGCTTGTCAATGGAGTCCATATCTGCATTAATTTCATCAATGTTCTTATTAATCACCCACCTTTAGACCACCGCCTAATGATTGTTAGTAATAGGCAGTTAGACAGGTGGTACGGGTCAAAACGAAAACTTTTGGGTATAGATGTAGGTCAGATAATTCTGCTGCCTTGGAACACCTTTCATCCAAAAAAATTATAAAGGTTTTAAATGATAAGATGAAATAAATGACTTACAAGAAGTAGATGATTATGCTTCCAAAAACTGGACCAATTTCCACCATCTCTTTAACATAAACAAAGTTACTTTGTGACAACTTCTACCAGCCTCAAATGACAGCTTACTGGGGCACATCAAGAGTTTTATTAATGTATGAATACAATAAGAAAGGTTTATATAAACACTTACATTAAACACAATGAACTTAAAAAAATCACAAACACCGACGAACTTTTTATTCCATTCTGCAACTTATTCACATCCCTTTCCTGACGAATATGACAAACCTTTCAGTACTCAAAACAACCATCAAATAACACTCTTTCAGTACTCGAACTCGAAGTCCAAGATCAGGTCACATCGTCATCAACCCGATCGCAAATCCAAATATGACAAACCTTCTCCAAGAAAACAATTTCATCAGGTATATAAGATTAGTATCCATTACACTTCTTCAAAAACCTAACAGGTTTAATTAATTTTTTGTTTATATCCAATACTACATGTTTAAGTTAAGAAGCTCACAATACCAAATACACTTCAGGTCTACCCAAAACGCGCAAACAACAAATTTGACACCTATAATGTGAAAATTGTACAACATGTTGTTTAACAGAAACAAATTGATTGTGTGTGAACCAGATTGGCTCACTCATTTTAAAATGGCCTGGCCTAGGTATACACCACTTATTATGTGAATTAGATCTTTGAGGTTCTAGTGCAATGATATACCTGGGTTGCCCCAAAACATAATCCAACAGTCATAATCCAGATGTCATAAACCTAAAAAATTGATAGCTTGACCCACCCCTAAGAATCATATATAACTAAAACAAAAATATGCTCAAGAAAAACACTAAAACGTATTTGCAATAATAAAATGAATAGAAGATGATTTGAATATCTGGCGGATTATATTTAAACAATATTGGTGCGGAAGAGTAATATACCTTCCAACAACAACAGCCAAATCACCTCTCATGGCTTCTGGCTTACGTATATGTGGCTACAATAAGTTTACGACCATATTAATTACACCTCCTTCCAAATCTGTATAAGAAGTATAGTTTGAAACTATATAAGTAATAGTTGTTGCAATCTACTTCATAACATGGTGTTTCAAGTGAGCAGCCACAACAGCAAAAACTACAACAACAAAAACTATAGAAAAAACTAAATATACCTCCGATATGTCCCCCTACTTCTTCCATTTTACGAACAACTATCCAAAAAATTAGCTTTGATAATCATCTTCGTCAAAATCCCTAATTTCAAACCAAGAACAACCCAATAAATCTTTTTTTTAATCAATAGAATATTACCTTTTCATCATCATCTTCATTTGCTGCTGATTTACAGGATTTTCATCATCTCTTCACCATGTCCTCTCACGTTCTTACTGAAATATATAATATAAATAATAACACATATTTCATTTTCGGAAGATGAAAACTTTACCTGCTAATACAACTTGAGATTTTATTTACCTTTAAAAAGACCTGATTATACAAAATATGATAGAGAAAAGATCTAATGAAAAAACCTAAACATATTATATAAGATTCAATCAAAACAAACCCCCATCTAACAAGCAAAAAACATATACTGAAATTAAAAAAAAAAAACATCATCTAAAAAAGATTAAAAGCCCATATCTTTTATATATATATAGAATTTAAAAAAACCCCAAATACTTTTAAAAAAATCATATCAAATCTCTATATAATATAAGATTTATATATATAAAGAAACAAACCTTTTGGCAATTGATTAATTAAGTTACCAGTATGTAGATGATGAATATTGATCCTTTTCTAAATGAATTCCACAATATACAAACCTGTGAAAGCAAAAATGAAATGTCTGTTATTTTTGAGAGAGAGAGAAGAGGCTGATAAGAAAGTAAATATCTGACGACTCTTTATTTTAGCCTTTCTATTCTTTTAGTCTTTCTACCATCTCTATTCTCTCTCCATTTCCCACCACTCAATGTACACATTCAAATTTTAAAACACCTGCCCAAACACCCTGGCACCTTCACACCTAGCCATTATTTGAAAACCTGCATGTTTCCCCCAACCCAAAAACGTTCCCACACACACCAAAAACACCATGAAATACCTACAACTTGACATCATACATCCAATGTGGCTCAGCACTTTCCTTGACAACACAACTTCGTGATGTCACATTAGATTTCTCCTTTAGTATGAAAGGGGGGATTAGATATATAAATTAAAGTGGTCAAAAAATAAGTATGATATTCCTTCCATGGCAATACTTGCAGTATATTCTCCAAGTTATATTGGTAAAGAAATGAGAGGAAGAGAAGAGAAAAAGTGTACTTTTTAAAAAAAAATTCAATCCCAAAAATGATAGAAATTTCTTTTAAACAAAATCTATTAAAATTTTCTTTTGTTAATTTCTTTTTTTTCCTTTTTTCTTTTATAAATAAAACTCAAAAATACATATATTTAGAAAATATATTATGTTGTTTGATATAATAAGGGATAATAAAAAATACAAAAAAAATAATAATAATAAATAAACTTAACAAAAAAGTAAATAAATACGAGTAATAAACAGCTTAGGGTGCGTTTAGTTCAAGAAAACTCCCTTGTTTTCCATTTTCATTTTTCAAGAAAACATAGAAAACAGGAAACGCGTTCAAATTGTATTTTTTTTGAAAAGTTTTCCTAGAAAATGAAAATTCACTTTTTCCAACTTTTGCACTAAAATTAGAAAATTGTTTTTTTCAGTTTTTGTTTTCACTTTTCTATTTTCTAAACCTAAAATTAGAAAACAAGTGAATTTGAACATGTTTTCTAGTTTCTAAAATGGAAAAATAAAAACTCCATCTTTTATTTTGAACGCGTTTTCAACATTTTCAAGGGTTTTTTAGAAATGAAAAACCTTTTCATTTTCTAGAAAACTAAAAATGGAAAACTTAAAAATATTTTCTCGAACTAAACGCGTCCTTAATTACTTTTATACTTTAATAAAAATCAAAAATAATATATGAAACCCACTAAAAATACACAAAAGAAAGAAAAATTAATAATTCCATTTTTAAAGATCTCTTCAATTTATATAAATTTATATATAATGAAGGGTATGTAAAGTATTCAATTCACACATCCACATTGTTGTTATTATTTTTTAATTTACTAAAACGAAAAATATGTTTTATTTTTGTTTCTTTTTTTTTTCCCTAACTATCCTATTAAACACTAATTTAGTTCCAAAATAAGTATCTTGGTAAAAGAAAAAAAGTTAAAAGATTTGTAATTATTAAATTAAAAACCTTGTTTGTAAAGTCTCCAAAATCAAAAGAAATAGATGGTGCCTTGATATAAAATTGTGTACGTGTTTGTGTATCTGTTTAAATATGAGGAAAATTAATACTCGTATAAAAGAAATTTCAAAATAGCTGAAGGCTAGTAATGTTCACCTATACCCCACTCTTTTTTTTGCGTGGTCACACCACTCATTCTCACACCACACAACGCTTTTGGACGTTGGCGATGGTGTTCCTGTGCGGCGCCGCTAAATTATATATATATCACATATAGATATATACTAGAAATTAATATCAAATGTACAAGGTTTTATGCATGACGTACAACTTTTTATTTTTGCTAATTTTCATTTTTACCCTATAAAGTTTGTACCTTTTAACCCGATAAAGTTTGTATCTTTTAGCAATTGCATCCATTACTTTGTGTACATGAAGTCCACAATCTTTTAACTCGTCTTCTTTTGCTCATTTTTGCCCTCTAAAATTTTTTTCTTTTAACTTTTGCCCCTATCAAAATTTCTGTTTTTCTATTTTATGACACCAAGTTTAATTTTTTGGTTCCTTTTTTCCTTTCAAACAATTTTTACACTTTTACGGTTTTACCTTTAAACATTGGTTTGATTATTTTCCTCCGATTCGTTATATATAAAGTTTCTTAATATATAATAGTTTTCATCATCGTGACGTTTTACGTTCATATAACATTAAGCAATATACTAGATTACGCCACCGTCTATTATTTGCATTAATATAGTTATTGCTTTGTTTTATACTTTTCATACAACATCTTATTTTTATTGTTCTTATACATTGTTTTATTATTGCTACTTTTTTTTAGAGAAAAATCATAAAAAAAATTAACCTTTTTTATTCAAAATTCATAATAAGATGAACCTATTTAGTTTTCGTATATTAAAAGGATTTTATTTTTAAAAATTTCTCAATAAAGGTAATATCATTTGTTTTTAACGCTAGATTTCTGTTAAATGCCACTTCGGCTTGTCAAGTCATTATGGACATCTGACTAGATTATACCTTTCTTTCTTTTTCACTACACACCCCTTTCTCCCTTTGAAGAATTCAGCCACCACCACTGTCAGCCGACGCTGCCACCACCGGAGCATCGCCGGAAAATCAGATTATGTAGCTTTAAAAAAAAAATACATACGAATGCAACACAATACAACCCTAAATTTTAGGGGTTATTTTCTATATCAATTATAAAAATTCACATTCATATATATATATATATATATACACACTATAAATCATCAAAATCAATAACAACAACTGCATCTGACTATTGAACAAAGCTTCCATCGGTTTCTTCCTAGAACCCGGAGGCCTTTCTCTTTTATCTCCATGTTAAACGGTTAAACCCACTTCCCCTAAACCCACTAGATCTGACCCAACACCATACTGATCCACCCATCAAATTAAAACCTTTATTGTTGCAATGAATCTTGATGACTCAATGTATTATCATTATTATTATCAACCATAGCTCCTCCTTGTAATTGATGGTGGTGGTGTTGGAGCACCACTGGCGATGTCGACGGCGGTTGTAGGGCTAAAGATTCATATAAAGCTGATTAGATGAGCGGGGACTCGGTTAAGCATCCTGATTTGAGTGAAGATTTTGAGATTTGGTGTTATAGAACAAAATCAGCTAAAAGAAGATTGGTCTATGGGCTGGATAGAGTTTGTAATCCTATGGTAAGCATTTGATGACTGATGACTTATTGGTTGGTAATAATGATACGGTTGTATATCAATTTCATAGATTAAATGTGAAGGTTGAGGTTAAAGGTCAAAGTTTTGTAATAAATAATGATGTGACATTATCTTTACTATCTAGTCAAATGTCCACGTTAATATTTTTAATTAATGACGTAGCACTTAACGAAAGTTTGGCGTTAAAAACAAACGATATTATCTTTATTGACAAAATTTTAAAAATGAAATCATTTTAATAGACGAAACTTAAATAGATTCCTCTAATCGGAAATTTTAAGTAAAAAGGTTACCTTCTTTTGGATTTTTCCCTTTTTTTAATATGGCTTTGAATATTTGTCATAAACATATATGCATATATTGTTTGTATCCAAAAATTTGTCTCGTAAAAAAATGTTCCGTAGTAATGCGCAGAGACAATGACTAGTTGGATGCATGCTAATCAGGTTTGTTGTTTGGATTATCTGGAGAAAACGGAAACGAGTTATGTTTCCATAGAACGAAGTCCAAACATCATTGGATGAATTGGTAGTAGGGTGATTTTATTGTCTTGGATTCAAATCTAGTTTTATACAAATTCATATAGTAATCTCAAATATATCACCACTTAAGAAATACATATATGGTTCAAATAGTTCCTTATCGACCATGTATTTGACTTAATGTTAATCCATTAATTGAATGAAGAACTGAGTTGGATACAATCTCACTTCCTTGAACAAAGAAACCTGGTTTTTTTGGAGAAGGTAATGAACCTTCGCCGTCCAACATATCAACCACGAATTGTGCATTTGGTCTATCTTCTGCTTGATGTTGTACACACAATAAGCCAATGTGCACTGATCGCACAACTTCAGAAACAGAATAAGACTTGTGTAAACATGTGTCAACTAGTTCAAGAAACTTGTTTTCATTGTAAAGTCTCCATGCCTATACGAATTAAAGTAAAAATTCAAATTAATTCTAATTAAAAAGTTACAAATGTAACAAGCATTGTCTTGATCAAGTCATTAATTAGTTCTAATTAAATAACACCTTTGCCTCTAGAGATAAAGGACAATGGTTCGCTCCTTACTCTTTGCAAAGTTAATTGGTGCTTCTTTACCTTAGGTAGCTGACGTAAGACTGTTTATATCTCAACCTCCTATACGTCTTGGAAAACGATATTCGGGCTCATAAAGAACGGTATTGAGACGTATAACCCGTGAAAAATAGTATTAATAGTTACTTTATTTTATGCGTATTATTTAAAATATAACGTCATGAGTAGTTAATCCTTTCATAACTTGTCACAGCGTGAATCTAGATGATCAGATTTAATATAACATAATGTAAATGTTTTTATAGTTCTTGACCTTGTTATAGTTTTTGTTTTAACTTTTTGTTTGTTGATCCAATTGTATATTGTATTTTTCATAACATTTCATATATAAATTCACTTCCGTGGTTATGATGAATTGGGTTCCATTAATTTTGACTAAACCATATGGGATTCAACACATACTTTTGTGACCTATATTTGTTTTTATACTATAGAAATACTAGACATAATGTTTGTAGAATTTACCATTTTCAACTGGTTAAGAATAACCCTAATTTTACTGTTTTCATTTACCTGTAATAACATTACAACCAACGCACTTACATGGCCAAGAAGGTTATCGTTATGATCTTCATCAACAAAACCTCTATTTTTCTTTCCGCTCACAATCTCCAATACCAAAACTCCAAAGCTGAAAATATCTGATTTGGTCGAGAAGACACCATTCACCGCATACTCTGGAGATATGTATCCCCTAAATTATATTGAAGCCAGGACAATTCAAATCAACATATATACGAGACATTAATTTGCATAAAGTATCAACATGTTTATAAAAAATACCAATTGAGTTAACAGGTTCTTACAAAGTTCCCACCACTCTCTTCGTATTTGCTTCACTTTCTTGTCCATCAAACATTCTGGCCAAACCAAAGTCAGATATCTTTGGACGCATCTGAAGATCAAGTAAAATGTTTCCTGCTTTTAAATCCCTATGTACAACTGTAGGCTGGGAATCTTGATGAAGATAAAGAAGACCTCGAGCGATCCCACAAATTATATGGAAGCGGTGTGACCAATTCAGTTGTGACTTCAAGTTTTCATCTGCTCAATGTACAACGACTTAAGTTCATGCACATTTTACTTTTACACATTATCATATTAGTGATTTGTAGGGTTCAAAGAAAACCAACCAAATATATAAGTATCCAGGCTTTTGTTAGGCATATATTCATAGACTAAAATGGTCCCATCATCATCATTGCAATATCCCAAGAGCTTCACAAGATTTCGATGTTGAAGTTTACCAATGCATATAACTTCATTCTTAAATTCGTCAACTCCTTGTCTCGAAGAAGTTGAGAGTAGCTTCACAGCGACCTCTTGTCCTTCAAGTATGCCCTGGAGAAGAATATTGTTATTAGCATATACATTTCCCTACATACATCGATCTTCTTTAATATACAAATATATTAAGGAAAACAAAATTTTCATTTTGATGGATTATACATCTGTAGAATTTATAAAGTTTATAATTAATTATCAGTATCCAAGTGTCTAACAACATATTGATTCATCAAAATAAAAAAAATTACATTTTTTTGCTTTAGGCATCCATCTTGGATGTATGATCTACATCGCATCATGAATTTCATTTTTTTCAACAAATAATGAGATTTCGCATCGATGCAACCATGTATTCATGCTTTTTTGATAAAGATGTATCAACTCGATGAGTTTGAGATGCAAAAGCATCAATTTTAAATATTCTCGTGACTTTTATTTTAAAGTGTTCATGCTTGAATGTCATATGGTGCCTTCAAATACATCATACTTGTAGCCTTAAATTACAAAGTATAAACACGGCATTGAGTATTAATTAAACTATCGTTTTATCCTCTTTTTTTTTTTTTCAAATTTAAAAATTCATCTTTTTTTATTCACTTTTGATTAAGACTATATAAAAGACTATAATTGTTTTCACATTTTCTTTAAAAAATTTTTTTTATTTGATTATAACTAGATATTTCACTTTCATTTTCTGTAGGTGAGGTTTGTTAATAAAAGTCAAATAATAAATTAAAGTTGACCCAAGTCAATGTGTTGCTTTCGAATAGAAAACTTACCTTGTAAACCGGACCAAACCCACCTTCTCCAAGCTTGTTTTTGACATCGAACTTATTGGTGGCCTCAGATATTTGTGATAAGGTAAATAATGGCAACTCTGTATTTTCTTTCATGCTATTTGACTTTTTATCTTTATCAAGTGCTTTTCCTGGCCTACCTATGAAATCAGAAGTTTGGAAGAAAAAAAAAGGAAATCTTGTTTGTGAAAAATAACATGATCCTGCTTGTCAGGGTGCTAAAATTTACTGATAGCACACAAGGAAACCAACTAATTAATTTTAAGAAGTTAATTTTATTATTTATATCAATTACTTACCTTTTCTTTCCACATCTGATGATCTCTTCTTCATTTTCCTACTCCAAATATACAGTGCCAATATCAAGCCAATAAAACCAGCTGATATTGACAAGGTAACGGTGATGATTACACGTTTTTTCCTAGAGAACTTGGAATGGGCATCTATGAAAAAAATTAAACATAGGCAAACTTATGGTTATAAATCCAGGGTAGTAGAATAACAATTAAACATACATCTTGACTATGAAAAAGCCAATGGGTGTGCTTAACCGTAGAAATGTATTCTAAAAAATATTCATAGAAAACATGAAAAACAGAAAACGTGTTCAGATTTTCCAAAAACATCTTCCATGAAAATAGAAAACTCACTTTTTTAATTGAAATTATATTGAAAACTTCTCCACTTAATACCTAGATGCGTTTTCAGAATTTCCTAACAATTTTCAAGAAATCAGAAACCCCTTTTCATTTTTCTTAAGAATTGCAAAACTAAATCCAACCTATAAATTTCTAGTTCTTTTAAGTTGTATGTAATGAATAGGAAGCGGTTTAAACGTAATGAACATAATATGTAATGTTATATATTGGTAATGTATTGACTTACCTAGTAGTTCAGAGTCTGCCATTCTAACATAAAGATCCTGTCCTGTTTGCTGATACACTCGAACATCAATCAAATCGCCAAACCATAGCAAGCATCCAACTGCAGCTTCGGTAATGTTTGGATTTGCATAGGCGGTACAAGAGCAGTTATTCGTGCAAGCGACCTGGCATTCTTGGAGACTCATGCTCCTGTTATAGACAGCATTCTGAGTGTCCGGCAACTTCAAGCTTGAATACATGACAAATCCCTCTCTAACCCCACAATTCAAGGGTTTACTTCGTCGGCATTCCATAGTCCCATTCCCGGGACTTGTTTTGTTTGTAGTACTTATTTGTTCAAACCCTTTCATACATTCACAGTAAGGAGGAGTTACAGAACTACAGATTCCATATGGGCCACAAAGCCCGTATTCATCACACTTATCATTCGGTAAAAATTGATCTTGTATCCATTCATGATTGTGCATAATTAGATGCGAAATATTAACCTTACCACCAGGAGTCAGTTTGAACATTATTGCGTATTGAGTACTATAATGTGTGAACTGAATATGCATATCTTCTTCATTTAGAACCATAATATCTTTGTCTATGGCATTATATTTTGTCTGACCAGAAAACTCGTCGCCATTATATGGGCCAAACCTGTGTAACATCACAGAATTTTTCCACAGGTATTCTTGAGGGTATTTATCTTTAACCATTAAATACCTCCATATATACTCACCTGGGGATGGATCAACTTCATTTTTCCAAGATGTCAAATACATTTCTCTTCCTGTTATGAAATTTTTGCCCATTTTCATTCCTGATACGATTGTATCACAAGGGTAATCAAAACTTTGCCAAATGAAGTCGTCCTCATCGAGACTAACTTCATCCTTGATTACCAAATTGCCAGTACTCAAGAGTTGTGCTATGGGTTTAACAGAGGTGTTGGGTGCAGAGGAGTTGGATGACCAAACGACAGCGCCTGCACCATCGAGAATAGACAAGTGTCCTAGGCTGTCCAATTTGACCGTGCCTAAGTGATTCTTAAGTGGAGTCTCCCTGTTAGCAACCCATATAACGCTAAGAGGTGTCGTGTTTTTAAACCATATCCCAAGATATCGGTTTTTTGAACTGCCAGGGCTAAAGAAACCCAGCTCATACCTTTCATTCACAGACGAAATGGTTTCCCCATCAGTGATGTTTTGATGCACGGTTATTGTGTCTAATGAGCTTGAAGAAGTTGTTAGCAAAAGAAAGAAGAAGATAACGGAAGAGAGTATCATTATGGTTTGAAATGGTTATGAATATATGGTTTTGGACTTTGGAGTGCCAAATATGTAGTCTGATGTATGGGAATAAATGGTTTGAATGCTAAATATGTATGAAATGAGCAGTATTTATAGAAGAATTCTCGACATATAATTATTAAGTTTGAAAGAAACAGACCTAACAAAACCAAATTTTCCCCTCTAACTCAAAATAACTTCCCATTTTGGTGCCATAAAATAACTTTCCCAACTAAGATATAATTAGCATTGTCAAAATTTTCTGAATTACTGAATTGTATCTTAATGATGAACTATTTAAATATCTTGAAAACTTGTATCTATGAGAATCGTTTCAGGTACTAACTGATAAGGCCGTAAGTAATACTAAAATTTTATGGGACCATTATATGCAATGATCTCTATTCTTTGCCATACGCTAAAGATGTCATACTGAACAATCAACTTTTTTTTAGAACCGGGTATGAAAGCATTTACTAATTGACTACAATATAATCAAACAATTATAATTAGAGTTCATTGCAGAACTCAACCTTTTGGTTTCTTCATATTCGAGGTTTACATTCCTCCTTGAGAATTTCAATGGAATAAGTCCAAATTAGTCTGTTTGTGTGAGTTAAATCCCCAAAAAGGAATGTAATCACAAAAGTAAACAAACCACAACAGCAAATCTAACTAGATCTATACCCGGTCAAGTCGTTGACCGGGTTTGAAATAATATATTTACCCCTTTATACAGCAAACTATTTCTATTTTTTAAAAATTTTTAAAAATCCAAAATACTCTTAACTTTCAACACATTTTTACCTCACAAACTAAATTTACTCAAACTATCCCAAAATATTTTCAAGTTTCAACCCCTATATACCCATCACATTTAATAAGCTAAATGGATTTTCCGTTAGAATATGTTCATATAAACACAATGGTTAACATTACTTTTTTTTTCCAATTGACATACTATCTTATCATTAAAAACTTATTTTCGATTATGATTAATTACATCCTTTTATATGTTTTAAAATTATACTTGCACATAATTGAAAAAAAATAATAATAACTCAACCAATAATAACTTAGAGACTTTATATATAATTTTTGCTTTCACTTCGTGGACAACATTAGAGGATGGTATGGAGGATGGAATGCTTTCTTTTACTTCATATTGATGATTTTAATTACTTTCCATGACAAGCATTTTGATCATTTTTGTTTCAACACTATATTAAAGTCAAAACACTGGAACTATCATATGTTAATTTGTAACGCAACATTTACGTTTGAAAAGAAAAACTTGGTGTAATTAATAACTTGCCTAGATTAGGTTTTTATTTTCAATGGTGAGGATTAGAATTTTAGTTTATTTTAAAGAGTTGAGATCAAAAAATAAAATTAATTTTTTCTCTTGGGTATGGTATATATATATATATATAGGTTCTAGGTAAAGTAAAACAAATATTAATGTAAAACAAATAAAACAATAGGTTTCTCTTCACTAAAAATTACCGTGCATCATAAAAATCATCGTCCATCAATATTCGTGCATCTGTTTTACCATGATCTAAAGGTCAAGATTTTGTCCTATTTGTTTTACTTTTTAGAATAAGCAACCCCTGTATATAATGGCATCAGGAAATTAGTGCACTACAAAAGCGAGTAATTTGGACATATTGCACTAAATTCTTGAGGATGTATGTAAAACACGAAATTGAACAAATCATAAAGATGAATCCTGCCATTAAAAAATTATGACTATGTAACAAAAGATTAATCATTATGATTTAAAGTAACGAATGTAGCAAGTTTTTCTTGAGATACACTATAATTTCATTCAAAAAAAATTTAACGTTCAGTTGTTATTCGACATCAGATAATATCTCAATATAAAACAATAAAACCGGTATTATACTCGAATAATCGTAAAACTAATGGAATGTTAAACTTGCAATATTACAGTATAAATTGAGTTTTTTTTACGGATAGGAATATAAATAAAGACATTGGTGCATCTAGGAATTTAAACAAAAACACTTGCAAAACTAAGAAGTCCGGTGTCTACAACACCGAACTTCGTCACGTCCACTGAGACACCGGACTTGGCCACTTTTTCCATTCATAAACTTTTTTGTCTTAAATCGTATTGAAATGTTTACTCCGAAAGAAACATACCTACACCCCAATAAATGAGCTTCAGCTAAAAGATAATGACATGACATGCATTCCTGAGAAAGAAAAAATATTAAGAGAAGTTCGGTGTCTTCATGACCAGACTTCACACCTTCACATGCAGACCATATATATGTATATTACATCTTCCATACATGACACTTCAAAAAATTAAGAGAAGTTCGGTGTCTAAATGGTCGGACTTCAAAATTCAAACACTAGTCCGGTGTCTCTATAACCGTACAAGCTTTTTGGGAACGTGGCGAAGTGCGGTGTTTTAGACACCGGACTTCCTAGTTTTACAAATGGTTTGGGTTAAATTCCTAGATGCACCATTGGATCCATTTTTGTTCCCATCCGTACAAAATTTTCGTATGAATTGGATTGCAATAGCAACCACGTACAGTACACTTTTGTAGAGATTTCTTTCTGTAATAAAACTTTTGTTATGATACGTAAATCAAAAATTATACATTTTCATGTTAGTTCTATTTTTTTTTTCTATTTAATTTCTTCTAAAAGTTAATTATCCAGGGCCGGCCCTGGCACTGGGCCAAGTGGGCGACGGACATGAGCATCAAAATTACGGGGGCAACAAAAATTTTGTGGAGGGGCTACATATATATATCGGAAACGGTAAGAAAAAAACGAAAAGGCGGCAGCATAAAGAAGTTGCAGGTGGTTTTACGGAGAAGAATATAACTTTCAATATATTTCTATTTGAATCCCTTGTGTAAGTTTAAAGTGGCAACTTTGCCCCCTTTTAAAAGTATTATTTATTTTATTTTTTTTGGAAAATCAATGGAGTATTACGCAGTCACCCATCAAAAGTTTATTTTTTTTGGAAATTCATTATTTTTAAATTAGTTTTTAATATTTTAGCAAAAGTTAGTTTGTTGAGTCATTAGAAAGAAAAATAATTAAATATAAATTACGCTTAATTGAAATTACTCCATATATTTATTTTTTAATATTTTTCCAAAAAAACTAGCAAATAAACGTATATATACCATTTATGATTTATATCGACCATGACATTTGTATTCATAATTTATGAGTTGAAAAGATATCACATATAACACAAAAACCAAATTTAAAAATTTATATTAATAGGACTTGGATTAATTTTTGACGACTAAAATAGCTCTAAACGTAAAAACAAATGATTGTCTGCTTAAAATTAGAATATACTACGGGCATGTTTTGACCGTCCCGCCCGGAACATTTGAAAACTCAGAACCGACCCTGTAATTATCCACATATAGTGCAATTAAATTTATTCACATAAAATGGGTTGAGGATAATCTTTTTTGTTTGGGTCCCTTTTGAAAGCTGAATTTTTAACACGGATTTATGCAATTTCATCGGATAATTATTTTCCAAACTTTTTTCGTGCCCAATCCAACATGTTTCGTAGCAATATTTGACTCTTACACCTCATGTGGGGGATCAATAAGTATAAGTATAAAGTATATAAATACAAAAATGAAAGGCTTTAGAAAATTCAACACTTAAAACATACGTTTAATTTGTTAATATTATTCCCAAGCCACATCTAACAAATTAGATTGAATGAGATTAAAACCACAAAATAGGAATCTCGACCAGTATATATATGTGACAATTACGGATGTGAAAAATGTCACAAGTCACCTGGTCACAAGTCACAACCCAAACTTCAAGTTAAAGGCAAATATACGTACGTAGAAGATACTTTGGCTTCTTTTTGACTTTTTCTAACGTCAAAAAAAGTCATGTTTATACTCCGACGTGTGTGGAAACATTTCATTTATTACTTTAGAAGCAGTCACAGAAAATACCAATTCGCTATCATTCTATCAATGCATTTTTTTCAAAAGAATATAGAGTATATAATTAACAACCAAGCATCTATGCATATTTTGGGATATATTGGTGGTTGATTCAAATAGTACACACAACCATCTTCGGATAATTCCCCCTTTTATATATATATATATATATACACTACAAACAATATTGCATTTGTTCACACTTTTAGGTGAGTGTGAACAAATTAAAAAATTTGTCACACTTTTTAGTGTGTAAAAATATATTGAATTAAAGTGTATGAAAATTTCTACACACTAAAAAGTGTGTAGAAATAAAAGTTCACACTTTTTAGTGTGAACTTTCATAATTATTTTGTCACACCTCACTTGTTCACGGTAACTTTTTTAGTTACCGTGGATAAATGGGGTGTGACAAAATAATTATGAAAGTTCACACTAAAAAGTGTGAACTTTTATTTCTACACATTTTTTAGTGTGGAGAAATTGTCACACTTTTAATTCAATATATTTCTACACACTAAAAAGCGTGACAAAATTTTTAATTTGTTCACACTCACCTAAAAGTGTGAATAAATGAAATATGATTTTGTAGTGATATATATATATATATACTAGATATTTTACCCCGCGCGATGCGCGGCTAGTTAAAAAAGTTATTTTATGCATTAGTAAATAGTTAATCTACTGATTTATCTTGTGGAAATCAATTATGTTATAATTCATGCCTTTATGGTTAATTCCTGGAACATTTTGATCACCTTTTATCTTTTCTGACATCACAGTCACTTAACCTACTTTGGTGATTACACACCCTTAATAATCCTAAATACAATTAAGAAATAAGGTATTTTATCTCCGTTAATCCAAAACCCATTTGTAAAACTCAAGTAACTATTGTTATTATCATTATATTATAGACTTTGTTTTGTGGTTAGAATAACAACCAATTTGATTACTTTATTTTATGTGTTTCCGCCAAGAGAACGAAGGAGAGAAACAACACAATTGTGTTGGACGACTTTTTATTCTTGATTTAATATGAGTTTTTTTTTTTTATATCTTATGTATATAGTTTTGATTTAATATTTTTATATTATATTTAATACAATAAATTATATTGGTTCGAGAAGAAGTATTATAAGATAAATATTATGAAAAATGTATGGAGATGCCAAATAGGATGAAATCCTATGTGGTAATTTAAAATTGATGTATTATCACAAACTTAATTAATAAACGTATTCATGAGTATTAAATTATAAACCATAAAAAGATGGTATAAATGTATAACATATCAATACTAATAGGTGAAGCCTAAACGGGGTTTCTACGGTTGAGTTAAGGGATGATGATGTTCGTGGATATATACAAAACAATGGTTTCCCGCTTCGACTACCACTAAGTGTACAGTGTGTAAAACCACTGACGGTTTGCTTTCAATATTCGGTAAATTGCTTATAATATATTAATCGTTTGATTTAAGGTGATGAATAAATGACCATAACTCGTGAGTCTTTGAATGGTTATGTCAAAAGTTATATACACATTATATGTTTTAAGCAAATATTATCAAATAAGGATATTCATGAATTTTACGTTGTATATAGCAAATATGTGAATGATCACAATCCATAAACAGTTTGTCAAATATGTTTACCAAATTTAGATCTAGTGGATCTAAATTTTCATACAAAGGGTGCTTCTTTTTTTATTTACGTACGTAACTTATTTTTTAAATATTGTATGTATATAGTTTCTATATATTTAAAATTTAGTAATGTATTTAATTTAAGATAAACATAGTAAAAAAATTATGAAGATGCCACGTAAGACAAAATCCTATGTGGCAATTTTTAAAGCTAACATTAAGTTGAAAGAAGGCTTTAGAAGACCAAGATTCTTACTGTTTTAATCCTAGGTATTTTACTCGCGCGATGCGTGAGCTATTATAATTAGTGTCCAAAAAATACTTAAAAATAAAAGTTCAGATATACATGCATTCATGATTGGTTCATGATGTTTTGTTGTTTTTATTGTTATATCACCATATTATACATAACCATTTGGTAGATATTTCTAAATTATACACAATTCATAAGATAAAAAAAAAAAAAAAACCATTAACAACAATCACTTGCATTCAGATTTTTTTTTCTTTGTGGCTCCATCCTAGGATTGGTAAACAACTATCACTTGCAAATCACAAATAGTGATAAAGCTAGTTAACAAAAAGTTTCAAATCATATCAAGTCATTCTCACTCGTTATTTATAATGTAAAAGAGCAATAATATTATCAACAAAAGGCAACATACTCAATAAACTTATGGTTATGCAATTATATTTTATGGTTATGCAATTATATCTATAATGTAGAATAAAACTATGTCAAGAAAGAGTTTCAAATTATTGGTTTAGATTGATCTTAAATACTTTTGCTACAATTCCATGGGGTGTTGCTCGTAATCAGGGGCGGTACTAAAGGGGGGGCAAGGGGTCCAATGCCCCCCTCCAAATTTAAATTTTGTCATGTATTTTTAAATTTTTCATAAAATTTAAAAAATTTTCTATAGGTTTTTAACATTTTGCCCCCTTTTAGATATATTTTTCATAAGTTTTCTAGGTTTGCCCCCTTTGGAATTTTTTTCTGGTACCGCCTCTAGTCGTTCTTGTAGCATTCAAAATAATATATAAAAATTCGAGAAACAAATATATAGTTTTTATATTAATGCAATTTGTAAACAATATCAACTACTAAAACTTGAAATATATAATTCTGTATAATCTTGGGATTTCATGATATAACTTCCAAGATTGCATTTTTTTCCCCATATACGTACGATGCGTCTTTTTTTTTTTAAATTAAGAGGATTTCCATTGTTAATTTTGTATTATATAGTTTCATTTATTTATTTAACTAGATTATTTTCCCGTGTAATATGCAAGATAAAAGTATACAATAACATAGCTAATAGTCATATGTTAGATGCATAAAAATTTTATGGTGTTATGATTCTAAAATAATTTGTATCAAAGTTTTTCAGTATATTATATCTTATATAATGATATAAAGTTATACACATATAGTATTTACGAAAAATTATGATCAATATATATTTGAAAATGCATTTTTTTATTATTATCGATAGTTTATAAAATATGGAATATCATTGATATAACTTTGTATAACTCGAATGGTTAAGACTTTTCAAAAAAACTACACGAATACCCTTTCTCAAGATTTCAACCCTGCATAGTATCTTTACAATAGGCCACCAATTTCATTAACATATGTTTTCTTTTAAGTCATGTATTTTTCAAAATGAATATTTTCGATAGGTATGTTACATACTTAATTTTATGACTTAAACCTAATCTATAATACAACTAATAATCATAAGCTTTATGAAAACAATTTATGTATAGATAAAATTATAACAAAATAGAAGAAAAAAATGTTAACTATACACTCGTAAGAGTCATTAATGTACACAAAAGACAAAAAATATAATATTAAAAACCCATTATGATAAAACATACAGTATTAAATTTTTTTTTATCTCCCTATATAACTAAGAGAAAATATGTTTTTTTATGTGACATTTTTAGTTTTTTGTCATATTGGATTTTTAATGAGTTGTCATTTTTTTCTTTTAATTTGATATATACATGCTGCTATGTGTGATCTTAATCATCAATCATAATCCTAATGACTAATATTTATTTTTCTATTTTTTATATGAGTATAAAGATGTTTATATACATTATATTATGTTTTTTTACTACTTCAATGATAATTATCTTTTTTCAAATGAGATTAATAATTATGTTTTTTTATTATTTATTAAATAAATATCATAAAAAGGAATTTTATGATGTATAAATATTTATGTTTCATTAGTCATGCTTTAACATATTTGACATATATTATATATTTATAAACTATAATTTTATTGTTTGTATCAGTCGTAATCTGAAAGTTTTTTATATTATCATAAATTATAAATAATCATAAACATCATTTTTCCATTGAATTTGTTATATTTATGTTGTCATGTATGATCTTAATCATCAAATTTTAATCCTTAATATTTAATACAATCTTAATCATTAATATTTATTTTTCTATTATATGTATATAAGTATAAAGATATTTATATACATTATATTATATTTTTTTATTAACTCAGTGATAATTATCTTTTTCAAATGAGATTGTTTATTATATTATATTTTTTATTTGAAGTTTAAATTTCCGTATAAGAAATTAGTACTTTTTTATATAGATGTCA
Source organism: Erigeron canadensis (assembly GCF_010389155.1). Lineage (NCBI taxonomy): Eukaryota > Viridiplantae > Streptophyta > Magnoliopsida > Asterales > Asteraceae > Erigeron > Erigeron canadensis. The sequence continues at coordinate 31,335,687 of NC_057761.1, read as the reverse complement.
ATGGATTGGTGACCCATTGGTAAGGTCGTAAACCCTAGAGAAATCCATCAGGGTTTGAATTTCAGTACTTCTACATTTGTAGAAGTGGATTATTGGTTGGGGGGGGGGGGGTCAAGATTCTTAGGTTTCATCACAGACATTCGTGGTTCAAGCTATGCGCGCATACCGTCCAATTGGAAGTCACTGTGGTGTCTCGAATGCTATAACTACTAACTACTAACTCGCTGTTTAAGGAAAAAAACTTTTTTATATAGATATATTGTAGATTGTAAAAAAGAATTGTTAAAAAAAACAAATTTAATAGTAAAAATAATGAAATCGAAAAAGATTCCCAAATTATAAATATTTAGATCCCACCAAATGCAGGTGGTGTCGAATTTACCTTAACATGCATACATGTATTATTGAATTAAATATATTGTTTTTAGTTGTATGTGATAGTGTATAATTTTTTTTTAAAAAAATATATAAAGTATAAGGACTAATGTCGTGTTTTTTCAATAATAAATTTGGAAATAACATCATTATTTTGATCTAAGGGTTGTAATTAAAAATTTGAGTTTATCTAACGGTTCTTACTTTTTCAAAAAAGAATTTAGGACCTTGTTATATATATATTGGTAGATATTTACTGTATTTAACTTTAAAGTAATAAGTTATTGTATTTAATATTTAATTTGATTAAAGATATATAAATATTGTCAAAAAAATCATAGAGATGCCATGTAGGTAAAATCCTATGTGACAACTTTTTAGTATAGGTTTAGTTTTGAAGATGTATTTAAAAAGCTTGGATTACTACTTTTTTAATAATTATATATATATATATATATATACTAAAAACCTATGTAAATATACAAGTATTTTATGCGTAGAATGTACAAGCTTTTAAAGCACATACTAATTTTAACCAAATTTGTTTTAACCCTTTAAATTTAAACCAAATTTCGTTTTAACCCTAAAATTTTTATTTTTTAAACTTTTACCCCACATCAAAGTTTTCGTTTTCATTTTCGTGACACTAAACTTTTAAATTCTCATGTTTTCATTAAACAACTTCCACACAGTTACGGATTCCACCAGATTCGTTCACTGGACTTCACTCCAGTCATGATCTTCCCACTGGAGAACATTCTCACTGAAGTCGAAGACTGAAGTCTGAAGAAAGAAGTCTGACAAATAGCGGAGCTCACTGGAAGACTTACCAGATCTCCTGACTGGAGTCCTTGTCAGTGTTCTAGACCTTACAAGTCTGAACACTGATTACGAGGAATTGACTTTATGCCTTTACATGCCTTTACCCGGACAATCCATTTGTCTTTTGTTAAAAGCCTTACACGCATGTAAAGGTGGTTGGTTAATTAGAAGACAAGTCACTATCATGTGACTTTATTCTTGTACTTTAATCAATGCATTTAAGGAATTAAAGTAATTTCCTTAAATGCATGTAACCATATTTGTACGGCAAAAAGGATATTATATTTATTATTTTTTCCTATAAATACCAAGTCACTTCCTCGTCCAAATAATATACTTTTGCAATTTGGTGTCTTTGCTCAAATACTCTCGATCTAAACAGTTATACTTCTGATAAGTAGAATTTTGAGCTCAATTTGTGCAAAAATGGTATTAGTGTGTGAAAAAGTGTTTGTGTGTGTATGTAGGTTGAGGATGAAGATTGAGAGAGAATTGGAGTGGAATGATTGGAATTAATTAAGAAAATGCTGAAAGGCTTACAATTTTGGTATGGAAAGGAGTATTTATACAAATGACTAACTTTCACTAATACTCCTTCCATTATTGAAATAATTACATTTTAACACCATTTTTTATGTCTAACATTCTTCCCCTTGGTGTTGAAATGTAATACATGCATGACAATATCTTTAAATATGAATTTGTTGATGAAGGTCTTCGAAGCTTTCTCATTGTCTTCAAGATCTTCCATCAAACTTGGCTTTACGTCTTTAATCTTCACACTTTTCTTAAAGATGTATCTTTAAGTCTTGAACTTCTCAGAGTATAAGCATTGCGGAAACTTGATCTTGGCTCTTTAGATTTGAACATGAAAGCCTCTTCTTGACAATCTTGACTTTGTCACACTTCCCCTTAATTAATGAATCTCTCTCTTGAAGCATTTGGACAAACATCATTTTCATCACAAACTTACCCTCGATCAAACAATCATATTTGCATACCACCAACGCTTATGTATAGGGTGTACCCGCGGCGTACCCACCACGTTGGCGATAATTATCTTCAAAGAATAATTTGGGGATCACTTTAGTCAACAAGTTATCTTTCTTCCCCTCAACTGATGAATTCTTCTTTCTCCCCATCAAAATTCAAGAAAGCACACACACTTGTTCGACTTCATTGTTCTCTTTCTTCCCCTCATGATGAATGTGTGGCTACATGTTCATCATGTTTCTTTGAAGTCGAAACTGGGGAATCAACCATTATGAAGTAGTAGTCCAATAAACAACATCTTTAGCCTGGGTTATACACTGACACGTGTATAAGCCATATTCATTGAATCACTTACAAACAACCTTTGGGACCCATTTTTGTGTAGGCCCAACGGTTTTTGTCTTGGCATTCCAAATGTACGTGTCATCGATTCGACGAATTGAGTCTGAAGTCCATGGAGGGTGAAAACTCAAAGTCGTTGAAAAGTTGAGTTTTCGTGGACACAGTGGAGAGGATAAGACATTCACTTTTGGCATATGAATTGTTTTAGGTGCAAGATTGTAGAGTTGCCAAAACGAGTATTTGATTGTCTTTTTCTCAGTTGAATTTGGTTTGTAAACTGGTTTCCATGTGAGCTTAGGCAACTGAGCTTTGGCTTGTAAGATGAAACCTGTATTGTCTTCAAAAGATAGGAATGAGACTGAAGATACTAATCCATCAACTGTAGATGAAGTTGAATACTTCTTACTCTTCTCCAATGAGTAATTTGTGACAACCGTCATCTGAGCGTATTTTCCCGATGTACGTTTCCGACCATCTTTAGTTCTTTCAGTTCATGTACGCGACTTTATAGCTAGTATATGTATTTTTAGGGCGTGAAAGTCGTTAGTCTGTAAGACATTATTAACAGAATGAGTGGACTTATGTTTTTCCGGGCTTTATGAGCATATAGAATTTAGAAAAGTTATGCGTGGACTCGAGAACAGGAGGAATACTAGTTGTCTTGTGGAAATGCCAAATTAAATAAAATACTTTAAATTTAATCAAATAAAGATTTAATAAATAAATATGGACATGTTTATATCCGTTAGAAAGCTATTGAAAAGTTACATTTAAATATGTCGACGAAATATTTTAACGGGTCACGAGTCTTCCTAAATTGTCGAGTCAAACTAAATTAAAGGAAAGTCAAAGTAAAAGGGAAATTAGGGTTAGGGGAGTATAAAAAGAAAAACAAAACCTAGCCTCCCATTTTTCTCACACACTTTCACACTCCTCTCCCCCTTTTTCTCTAAATCCGGCCGCCCCTCTCCTCCTCCCATTTCCGGCCAACCACCACCATCGACCACCACCGGCCACCGCACGACCACCGAACCACCACAAGACATCTCCAAATCTTCATCTTCTCTTCTTTTCTTTTAGATTTGGAGCAAGCTTTGTTGAATCCATGTTTGTTCATCAATAAAAGTCGATTTTGTTGCACTTATATGAGCCTATATATATATATACACGAATTTATATGTTATATATATATGTATATTTTTTTCGGCTATCACTCTTCTTCCTCCTCTAAATCCGAAATTTATTTACAAGATATTATATAAATTGGGTTGTTTATGTTAAAAAAAATATGGATTTGAATCCGAAATTCTTATAAAAATATATTTATAAACCCATTCTCATGAAGACACTAGTATAGGACATGGACTTGCACAATTAAGTAGGTACTTACTGGGTGACTTGTGGACAATGTAGGACTTTTGGACAGATAGTGAGCTTATTTCAGGTGTATCTGACTGTTCGTGTTCTTGTTCGTTGATCTAGGGTACTATTACTTGTGCTGCTTTCAGGTGAGTTTCGTAGCCCCTCTTTTTATAAGTTTTTGGGGTGAAAAGTATACTTGTTCTTTTAAACAGTTTGTCGATTTCTGTTTATGTTTAATATTGAGCATGTGCGTATAGAGTTACTTATGCCATTTGACGTGCTTCTGTCTTGTTGTTTGTGTGTGATTATGTGTTTGTTGTTGTGTTTGATGACGTGCTTATTTGACGTGCTTTATATGGAGACTTGAGACTTTGAGACTATGGACTAAGGCAGGTACCGTAAGGCCAGACTTTGAGACATTGAGACTTTGAGTACTTCGGGTACATTGAGTACCTTGGACTTTGAGACTTGGACATGAGACTTATGTACTTTGACTTATATGGCGTAACTCTGCTCATTATATATTGAACAAATACTTATTTTTGTACTTAAAAGAATCGACAAAAGACTTATTTCTTGACTAGACTTTTTTGACTAAAACCTACGAACTCACCAACCTTTGTGTTGACACGTTTTAGTATACTTTTCAGGTACTCAGGCTAATCAGGGATAAAGACTTCTATGCTAGGACTGGACTTTGGAGATTTAAGCTCCATTGCTTATTGTCAGACTTTAAGGCTACATGCCTTGGACTATACCGTTTATGGACTTATTGTATTGAGTTGTTCCAGCATAATTTAACTTTGAACTCATGTTTTGGGAATATATTTATTATATTCTATTTCATTTAGCAGTATCTATGTAATTCTATATCGTGCTGTACTTTTCATGACACCTCATGTTTCCGCCAACGGTGGGGTGTTACATAATTGGTAAACTGAGACATCTTTCAGGCAGGGGTTGATGAACCATTGACATTGGAGCTCTTTGGGATGCACTCAATGGAAACTTTCTTTGAAACATCAATTTCAGTTGGAAATATTGGACTTGCATCATGATAAACTGAGCCATCATCACTTTGAGTGTCACCAGATGTTAATTGTGTTTGCAATTCCATCTCAAGTTCAGAGATTCTCTTTTGTAGAGATGTTTCATTTGATTGAAATTGCAAACAATTCTCTTCAAGAGTCTTGATTTTGTTGCAAACATCTTGTCTCTCCTTCTCAACTCTGTTCATCTCATCAACGAACTTGCTCTCCATGGTTAAGAAAATGGAGGACTCATTTTGCAACTGAAGTTGAATTCTTGAAATCTTTTCTTGCAAAATAAGTTCTCTTGATTTGCTCTCCAAGATAGTATCATTCAGCTTCTTGTTGGAAGTTTCCAATTCTTTTTGAAGTTCATGTATCTCAGCTTTCATTTGTGACATCAACTCATCATTTTTCTTCAAAGTTTGTTTGTCAATATCATTCCAAACTGCAAGGTTTCCAAATTTAGCTTGAAGATCTTTCATCTCATTTTTAAGCTTCACATTCCCGCTCGAAAGTAGATCATTTGTTCTTTCAGTTTGACATTCTCAGCTTGTAACGTGACTACTTCCTCTTGAAATTTGACATTTTCAGTTGCAATTGAATGAATCATTAACTTCATTACTTGACAAGGAGTTATTTCAGATTGCGAATGAGTAGTCGTACAACATGAGCACAGTCCATCTTTATGAAGTTTTACTTCGGATAAAGTAGGTTTCTTGGGTTAGGTAGTTAACCACAAATTGAAGACGTAATCATTTTTGACAGAATTTGAGATACTTGGACTTGACATTTTGTTGAGCAAAGGTGGAATGAAATGAAAAAGTATTGTGTTTTAAACTGAAATGAAGAATTAAAAAATGAAATTCGGAAATCTTGTAGTTCAGGTATTGTGTTTTTGCAGTCGAAGTATGTTCTCACAAAACTTTGAATTTCATGTAAACTTTGGATATCATGATCATAGAAAAAATTTGATAATTTCTAAAAAAAATTCGCCGAAACCGCGTCGAAAACGCACAAAAACGGACCGAAAATTTTTCGAGCGCTAACAAACTTCAAATCTCCATGAATCATGCCATTTTAAGGTCATGGGCAAAAATTATTTTTCCCTCCAAAAGACTTTTTTTTTTTTTTTTGAGTGGAATTATTGGAATTAATTATGGAAATGGGGGAAAAGCTTACAAATCTAGGGGTGGAGAGGGATATATATACATTTGACCTATGTTGACTAATATCCCCTCCATCATTAAACTAATTACATTTTAACCCTATTTTTGAGTGCTAACATTCTTCCCCTTAGGGTTGAAATGTAATGTATGCATGACTCCTATCTTTAAATAAGAATTTGTTGATGAAGGTCTTTGAAGCTTTCTCATTGTCTTCAAGATCTTCCATAAAACTTGACTTTACATCTTTAATCATCAATAAATCTTGACATTGTCATGCAATTGATCTTTTCAGAGTAAATGCACTGCGGAAAATGGATTTGGCTTTTGAGCTTTTGAACCACTTTGCGGAAGCTTGATCTTGGCTCTTTTGGATTTGAACATGAAAGTCTCTTCTTAACAATTTTGACTTTGTCACATTTCTCCTTAATTAATGAATCTTTCTCTTGAAGCATTTGTACAAGCATCTTTTTCATCACAAACTTCCCTTCGATCAAACAATCATATTTGCGTACCACCAACGCTTATGTATAGGGTGTACCCGCGGCGTACCCACCACGTTGGCGATAATTATCTTCAAAGAATTATTTGGGGATCACTTTAGTCAACAATTTATCTTTAGCTCAATTTGTGCAAAAATGGTGTTAGTGTGTGAAAAAGTGTTTGTGTGTTTATGTAGGTTGAGGATGAAGATTGAGAGAGAATTGGAGTGGAATGATTGGAATTAATTAAGAAAATGGTGAAAGGCTTACAATTTTGGTATGGAAAGGAGTATTTATACAAATGACTAACTTTCACTAATACTCCTTCCATTATTGAAATAATTACATTTTAACACCATTTTTTATCTCTAACAACTTCACAACTTGAAGTATTTCGATCAAAGAGTTTATTTAGTAAAGTTAGATCACTTGTAGTTCATAGGTTGTTTAGATACTTACTTTGTAATATCTTGTACCGCAACAACCTTGTATTTTATTTAACATCAATAAATAAAATACACTTGAAAATTACATTGTGTCTCACCATTTACTTATCTTTATATTGCTTAAGTACGTATTACGTTATATATATTCTTGCATTTATATTTATCGTAATACTAGTCCAATCTAGTGCTTACTTGACGTTTCATACTATTCCTATATCTAGTGATTACTTGACTTGTTATTCTACATTTGTGGGTTAAACCATTGAGTGAGGGACTTCACACATTCATTAAACATTTAAAACATTAATATAGTTATTATTTGTGTTCTTATACGACTTATTATTTATTTACAATATTCTTAATGTTATTGCTAGATAGTTAGTTGTAATTTTTAAAGTTTGGGTTCGAATATTTGACATAAATTTGCAAAAACTTTACTGTATACCCTCCGTTTCTTCAGGGCCCTCACGTTCTCACTCAATTCACTCAGACGCTCGCCAAAAACGTATCCCGCGACAACACGCGGGGTCAACAGCTAGTTTATATCCAAATTTGAAATCATTTAGATGGTTTAGTTCTTTAGACATAAAATAGTGGAGCAGGAACTTTCAAGACTGGATTCATTATCATAATTATCAAAGCTTATGAATAAAACTAGAAAGTTTAAGTACGAAATTACATAAAACAAGTTTTGTCACCAGGGCTTTGCCTGTGAAACATTAAAGAAACTTAGATAATGATATAATATGTTAGAAATGTAATTATTCCACAATAATTAATAAGACGCTTGATAATAGTTAGAGTAACAACGAAGTACAAATCTATCTATATATTTATTAAAACAATAGTTAACCGAACGATTCTAAAGGCTCTACAACTCAAAACCTATCTTATAACTTTGACACGTAGGATATAACCTATGTGGCATTTTTATAATTTTTTTGTCAATAATTTAATTATGAAAAATAAAATGAAATAAAACTAAAAACTCTAGATATTATCTAACACTAAAAACTCAAGATTCTATTTAACGTGGGATATTCTTTTTCTCAAGCAAATTTTTTGTTTCCAGGTTCTAATTATATTTATAATGATTTAATATTAATCATATAATTAGGAATGCAATTTTACTTAAAAAAAAAAAAAACAGATATTTCTTTCACCTTCTCAATTCATTGTAATTTTAATTTGGTTTTTAATTATTTTAAAGCTTTTCATCTTTTACAAAATGTATTATTTGATGATGTAATCTTCATTAAGTATGATAGATATTCTATTCTAATGGATTATATATCAGTTTGTAAAAATAATACTGTAGATTGCTATGGTTATACATTACAATACATTACAATTTAATTTAAATTTATGTTTTTTAATAGTGCGTGAAGTATAATATGTGTTATATTAGATAATAATAATTATATTTACTTATTAAGCGACTAATAGTTAAATAATAACAGTTATACTTTGGATTTATATATTTCAATATATATAAAAATATTTCCATTACCGATAAATATAGATTTATGTATATATGCTTACGATACAAGTTAGAATTGTTAAAAGTTATTATTGATACTCATATAATATATAAACAACATGAACTATTTTAAATAACCGCACATCATGCGGGTAAAAGATCTAGTTAGATATCTATCTATAATATAACTAAAAGAGGGGTTGGGGGTACACTTGACACCCTTAATCTCTCTCTTTTAGCCTAATCATTCATCCTTATTAATTCTCTAATTTTTTAATATTAATCTAAATTAATTTACACTTTTTGGTTTTCTATCACCAATTTACACTTTAACCCCAATCTAAAAAAATTAATTTACACTTTTTGTTTCCCATCACCAATTTACACTTTAACCCAATTTAAAAATAATTAACTTTCACTTTTTGATTTTCCATCCCCAATTTAAAAATAACTAATTATACTTTTTGGTTTTCCATCAATAATTTACACTTAAAAATAATTAATTTAAACTTTTTGGTTTCTCATCACCAATTTACACTTTAACCCATTTTAAAAATAATTAACTTACACTTTTTGATTTTCCAACACCAATTTACACTTTAACCTAATTTAAAAATAATTAATTATACTTTTTGGTTTTCCATCACCAATTTACACTTAAAAATAATTAATTTACACTTTTTGGTTTTCCATCACCAATTTACAATTTTACCCAATTTAAAAATAATTAGTTTACACTTTTCGGTTTTGTTGGTAATTTATAATATAACTCACGTATGACAACAAAAAAAAAGAAGCTACGATCAACTACAAAGGGTTTTTCTTTTTATATACTTTGCACATAATTAATCATCATTATTATTTTTTAACATTGAATTCTTATGTTATTGTTATTATTATTTCTTTTAATTTAGTTTGAGGTTCATTATGACTTTTTCAACAATAAAAAATATGACCACCTTAGTTCATCTTGAAGATCTTAAGCCAACACATGTTAACCATTATTTACAACTCAGAGTGGAATAACCCGAAGAAAATCAAAACGTTCGAGATGGTCTTTGTTGATGAATTGGTATTCATTTTTCAAATTATATAGTTTACACTTTTAAAATATAAGAAACTGTAAATTTTTGTTTAACTAAAGTTGAAAAAAAAGGGTAAACTGAAATCAATATTTATATGGAGTTAATTTTCGTATGTTTCTTCTTTAACTTTCGTATTGATTAAGTTATGATATATGACTTAACTAATCTAAATATTATTTATTAAATTTTTTATTTGTAACCTATATTGGATTTACGATTATATCTTTTTATAACCTTTTAGATATAAAGTCTAAATTTGCTATGAGTAGGTTTCTGATTACTTTAATATATTGACTTTGATTATTTTGATATCATTTTAAAAGTAGCTCATTAATGATGGATACTTAAAATTTACGATTATATCTTTCTATAAGCTTTTACATAAAAAGTCAAATTCTGCTATGAGTAAGGTTATGATTATTTTAATATATCGACTATGATTATTTTGAATCTGTTTTGAAACTAGCTCATTAATGGTGTAATATTTTAGCCTTTGTTATTCTATCAGGAGAAAATGCTACATATTGAGATGATATTGAATGTTTTAGTATGATTATTTAGCATGGTGGAACAATTCACCATTTTAGTTTGTGTATGACAAATATACTTCGGATCTTATGAAAAGCATGATATCAATTTTAAATAATACCTTTAGATAAAACCCATTGTTCCACATTATGTTTAGGATTTAACACAACAGGAGATGGCTTTGTAAGGTTTTTGGTTCAACTCCTTTTTTTCATCAACAATTTGTTTCCCTATCTTTCTTGCATTAGCCGATAAAATCATTAGATCGATGTTTGGAATGTCCTTGGTTGGGTTCCTTTTTTATCCTGAATAATTTTCCCCGATCTGTGTGCAAAGATGTTTATTCGATTCTTATGGTTAATTTGGTTGGGGTTTATTTTTTAAAGTTGGATTAAATATATAGAAACACACTAACAGAACTTACCAGTTTTTTCCATGTTTTTTTTGCTATTTGCAGGACACTATCATACATGGCTCGGTCAATGGTGAATGAACCGAAAATTTGAGACTACCCGTCTATTGGACGAGCTTGAACACTACATCTGTGTTAAAATTAAATTCATTTTTCAAAGGGACCCAAATAAAAAAAATTATCCTATACCCATTTTATGTGAATAAATTTAATTCCAGTATATGTGGACAATTAACTTTTATAATCAATAAAACAGAAAAAAAAAAAATTGAACTAACATGAAAATGTATAACTTTTGAGATACTTATCATAGCAAAAGTTATAATACAGAAAAAATCTTTACAAAAATGTGTCGTGGTTGCTATTTGCGATCCAATTTTTAGTGTAATATGCAATGTTAAGATTCCATTAGTTATATACGATTATTCGAGTACTAGCGTTGTACCCGCGCGATACAGCGGGGAATAAGAAAAAAAATGTCGGTGGTTTGATGGTGGTTTGTGGGGCGGCGGCAATGAAAAAGAAAAAAAAAACAAGCCGGCAGCGGTGGATGGTGGTTTGATGGTGGTTTTTGGGGCGGTGGTGGATGGTGTTTATTGGGAGATAACGTACATAGAAGGTGGATTGCGGCGGTGGATGGTGGTATTTGGGGCGGTGGTGGATGGTGTTTATGGGGGGAGAAAATCAGAGAAGGGGGAAGGGAGAGAAAATCGGAAATTGGATGAACGTATGTGTGTATAATAAGCGTGATGGAGAAAATATAGGGTAGTGTAAATTAGGAGGGCATAAAAGATATTTTAAAGGTAGAGGTGTTAAAAGGGGGGTGGGGTAGTTTGCTTATTAAGGGAGTATAGATAGATATAATGCAGGTCAGAGTATGTATAAAGCTTCACCATTATATGTTAAGATACAATCTGATGTTAAATAACGACGGAATGCTTTGAAAATCATTATAATGTTTTTTCAATAGAAACTTGCTACATTCGTTACATAAAATCGTGATAATTTACGATTATATCTTTCTATAACCTTTTAGGTATAAAGTCTAAACTTGCTATGAGTAGGTTTCTGATTACTTTAATATATTGACTTTGATTATTTTGATATCGTTTTGAAAGTAGCGCATTAATGGTGTATACTTAAGATTTACGATTATATCTTTCTATAATCTTTTAGATGAAAAGTCGAATTTGCTATGAGTAAGATTATGATTATTTTAATATATCGACTATGATTGTTTTAAATCTGTTTTAAAACTAGCTCATTAATGGTGTAATTTTTTAGCCGTTGTTATTCTATCAGGGAAAAATGTTACATATTGAGATGGTGTTGAATGTTTTAGTTTGATTATTTAGCATGGTGGAACAATTCATTATTTTAGTTTGTGTATGACAATATACTTCGGATTTTATGAAAAACATGATATCAATTTTAAATAAATTACCAGTTTTTTTTATTTTTTTTTCTATTTGCAGGATACTATCATACATGGCTCGGTCAATGGTAAATGAACGAAAAATTTTAGGAGTATTTTAACCGCTGGAGTGGCTATTCAGTTAGCAAATTTCCAAGTTGATTTCGGTATATCTATTTAATATATTTGAATTTCAATTTTTTTAGCTTTGATTAATATATTTTGAGACTATCCGTCCATTAGACGGGCCCGAACACCAGTTAAATATATAATTAACCAAAAAAAAGGGAGGAGAAATGTTTTATGTAAAGTGTCAACCATTGAATGAAATAAACATATTTTTAGGCACATTTTGTGACATCCGTCACCAAAACCGATAATTCATTATAGTCTCTAACTTGAATTCCTAATTTTTTGACTAGTTAATATGTCTGTATAGTGTAACAAGCGTAGAGATGTTGTGATCATGCCAATATTTACTTCTATTGCTTCGATTTCAATAGTTTAGGATTTAGTCCCTTTGATCTTTCTAAACATAAATGACTATAACTATTCCCGTAATATTAGACGTGTAGCTATATTCATCTCTTAATAGTAACACTACTTGATGGCTATTGGGAGTTATCAGTTGATAAGTTAAACCATAACATTCTATGGGTTAAGATTTAATGAAATCATATAACACATTTCAAATACAGAAGTGTCTACTTCTTGTTCATGAGTTCGGCCAGCAGGTATTTAAGACAAAATGTAGCATCATGAATCCTCATATAAAACTTAAATGATAAAAATAAAAAGCCAAAAGATTTAATGGTTAAAGTATGAAACGCTAAAACAATACCAACCTAAAATAATGATATAAATATAAATAAAATATAAAAAACAAAAAAAGGTAGACTGGTAGCTGCACAACACGCTGATTATAAAACAAAAACATAAATAAGCCGGTCAGTACATTGTCAGCTTGCTTCAAAAAGAGGTCATGTTTGAGTATTTTCTCTTTTATTTGTCTTAATATTTTTCTCTTTTTTTTAACAACATTTTAAACTACATTTACTTCTAAACTATACGTATGATTGGGATGAAACCTTGAATTCTCAAAAAATCTTTTATTAATCCACTCCATAAATGTGAAAAGTGCGGTTTGAATCCCGGTAGATCCTTTCAAAGTCAAATACTTTACCAATTGGCGCATACATATACGAATTTTGATATTAGTACATCTTCTAATTAACATGGATATAATTAAGCAATCATTATACAGGTAATCAAAATCGAACACGCTAAACATAAAACTTGTCAGTTGTCATTTTGTCTAATAAAATTGATTGGACTACCTGCAGAAAAGTAAACGTTGTTGACCGGAAGATTCAAGAAACATGATGATCATCCACTAGCTTTCCATAAGACCATGAGTCCTCCAAAATATAAAGACCCACAATTTTTGTAGCCCAAAATACCCAGATTTTAATCGTGTGGATGGAGTAAGGAGTTTGCAAAATACTCATTATACAGTAATTAAAGACATCATTATATATTTATTAGGTAATAACACAAATATTAAAGTACAAGATAAAAATTAATAGGTCATTTTCATTGAAAATTACCATGTATCATTTTCTTCGTGAATCTTGAATTAAGGGTAAAATCTCGTTCTATTTATTTTACTTTAATACTTGTTTTACAACACCCAACTGATATATATGAATTAAAGTGGTCAAAAAATAATTATGACATTCTTTCCATGACAATACTTGCGGTATATTCTTGCAAAATACACATTATAATTTTGGGATAACTTATACGATGTTAACATCATATAGTTATATGTTGTTTTTTCTCACAGAACTTAAATTCAGGAGGCTATTTAACATGTGTAAAAATTAGTAGTGTGGCAATATAATGTTAACATCATATAATATTTTCTCTATAATTAAAGTCATCATTTTATATTTATATATAAATTAAAGTGGTCAAAAAATAATTATGATATTCCTTCCATGGCAATACTTGCAGTATATTCTCGAGTTATATTGGTAAAGAAATGAGAGGAAGAGAAGAGAAAAAGTGTACTTTTTAAAAAAAAAATTCAATCCCAAAAATGACAGAAAATTCTTTTAAACAAAATCTATTAAAATTTTCTTCAGTTAATTTCCTATTTTTTTTTTCTTATTTTTATAAATAAAACTCAAAAATACATATATTTAGAAAATATATTTTGTTTTTTGATATAATAAGGGATAATAAAATAAATACAAAAAAATAATAATAAATAAAGTTAACAACAAAAAAGTAAATAAATAGTAAACAGCTTAACTACTTTTATACTTTAATAAATATCAAAAATAATATATGAAACCTACTGAAAATACACAAAAGAAAAAAAAAATTAATGATTCCATTCTTAAAGATCCCTTCAATTTATATATAATGAAGGGTATGTAAAGTATTCAATTCACACATCTACATTGTTGTTATTATTTTTTAATTTACTAAAATGAAAAATATGTTTTATTTTTTTACTTTTTTTTTCCCCTAACTATCCTATTAGACACTAATTTAATTCCAAAATAAGTATCTTGATAAAAGAAGAAAAAAAGTAAAAAAACTGCTAATTATGAATTCTCCAAAAACGTCTCCAAAACCAAAAGAAATAGATGGTGTTTTTGATATGAAATTGTTTATGTGTTTGTGTATCTGTTTAAGGGGGTGTTTGGTATTGCGATTACAAAACAGAATCCGCGTTTTCAAAATAGATTATGCGTTTTCAAAACTGCGTTTTGAAAAAGCCGGGAGGTACATGCTTCTTCAAAACTGCGTTTTCATAGCCGATAATCACTTTTTCATACAAACACTTTTCTAGATTATTTGCGTTTTACAAACGCAATAATCAGATAATCACTTTATAACTCAATCCCAAACACCCTCTAAATATGAGGAAAATTAATACTCGTGTAAAAGAAACTTCAAAATAGCCGAAGGCTAGTAACGTTCACCTCACTACAAAAAAATTGCAATCTAGAGACAGATTTAGAGACAAATTTAGCGACATTTTTTCTTCTAGCGACATATTTAGTAATACTTAGGTCATCGTCGCTATAAAGGAGTTGCAAATTTTAGTGACAAATAGGACCATGTCGCTACTGTTGGAGATGAAGTTTGCAACATACTGATGCATGACACAAATTTTTGCGATGTCAAAAGCTATGTTGCCATGTGCGTCTCCATTTATCGTCAATAATAGATTTATTGTCAAAACTGTTAAGTACAAAACTAGAAGCATCACACTTTGTCAATAATAGATTTATTATCTAACTTGCCTTTGGCCTAATCTCGATCCCTTGAACGATCATACCACCCTTCCAGGTTCCTCCTTTCACCTCCATCATGGTCATCTCGAGATCCCCTTCTACCCCCCTTCCGACTGAGAAACTCGCCCTCGATCTCGAGCCACCCATCTTCTCTATGTTTGGGGCCATTTAAAGGGGGGCCTGCATCAGATTCATTTCAACAAGATAATTATTACATCTTGAAGTGGCCATGTGATATTCATTCCCTATGAGTTTCATGTTCAGATTCTGGTGTTGCTAATCATAATGACCTGAGCAGCATATCAAAACAAAATAAAGTTAAGAGCACTTCCAAAATTGAAAAATATAATGCTTGCAACAAATCGACATAAAATCAATATGAATGATAACATTTTGTTTCCAGGTCATGATTGCCAGCTACAGTTGATGGCAATGCTAACCAACGAACAAGTTAGCTAAACTGTGAAACAGGTCTAAAGCATATTCAACTATCTACGTGTTTACAATTTGCAAACTTGATTTATTCAATAGAAACAATACTATTGTTTTAGGCATGCAGTTTGTGTGACAAAAAAAAAAAAAAAATTACACTAAATACGAGTACTGTATATAAAAAGTACAAGAAAGTGAACAAAAAAGTGTTGGGAGTCAGCCTGACCCGTTTAGACTCTGTTACCAAATCCACTTGTCCCATTTTTCTACCCACCTTACTATTTCATTTAGAAATATTTTAAGTATAAGGAACGTAAATGATAGTTATAACAAAAGCAGGACGCCAACCTACACAATGCTCCCTTGTCCAGAAGCAACTTCATCTTTACTTTATCTTATCTCAGCAAGTCAACGACAATGGTTTTGCATCAAGGTGCTCCTAGCCCTGATCTTGAAATGACAACATGGAAATTGACCTAAGTAGCATAAAAACCAACATTTTCTTTCAAAAAAAGTGAATAAAGATGTTGATGAAAAGTAAACCTTACGGTCTTATAAAAGGTTTCTCCCCGAAGTTGAAACAAAGAAGGTTCTGGAACTGACCAACTGTCCCTTCGATCTTCTGTTAGATTAACTATTAAGTCACAATTTACAATTTCAAATTGAACGACACCAAAAGTTTGGGAACATCAAAGAAGTCATTTGATTCATCGTCCATTTCTACAAAATCTGGTCGATCTTAATGAACGTCAGCTAATTCACATCCCACATTTCTATACGACAATTATGTAAACACTTACTGAGCCAACACAATCAGACTTGAAGACGAGCTATTGTATCGCAAATTAGCAAACTCATCCAATCAAGTAATGAATGATAGAAGAACGAATACAAGCACAATTCGATGTAAAGTTCATAGAGACATTTTCACAAACAGTTGGCGTGCAACCACACCTTCAAGCTTAAAAGCTCAGCTTTTTAACAAATTCATCCATCTAAACACAACCTAATTCACGCTTAATCAATCAATTTAACCAATTTTCGATTATATCAGCTAAAATATCAGCCAATTTTAATTGGAAGATGAAGGAGATATTACCGAAAATGATGAACTATAAGCACGGTGAATGAATATGACCTATTCATCTGCGACGGAGACAATTTTGACATAATCAGAAGCGGATTGCGATGTGCAATGACCTATTCATCTGCGATTACGACGGATTCATCGCCAGAGACGGAGGTGGAGGCGATTATCTCGAAATCAGCAGCAGATTGCGATATACGATGAGATTTCATCGGCGGAGTCGAAGTCATTGGCAGAGACTGGCCGGTGAAGTGCTGCAGAGATGACGGACTAGAGAGAGAGAGAGAGAGTGTTTTGACTTGCGTGACTGCGTGAAGGAGAATATGATTTTATATAATTTCCAGTAATATATACGAGTATTTTTTAAATAAGTTCAGTAATATAATGATAAAAGATTTCTGTAGTTTTTATAAGTTTTACAACACTTATTAAACAAAATTACGTTTTACTAAATTATCAAGTCAAAAGGTCAGTGGTTCTTTTTTTTAAATGAAAGTTAGTCAAAAGGTATGTGTTGTAGTGTTTGGACATATTTCAATTTTCAAGGCATTTAAATTCAGTGACACGATACGATTAGAGACATTTGGAGACGTCTCAAACTTAGGAACGCAATTACAAACATGTTTGGGGTGTCTCGATATTAACGACACGGCTAGCGACACGCTTTAGTACATCGCAAAAATTAACGACATTGTTAGACACATGGTGTATGTAGTCTCAAAATTTCAAACAAAGTTGGCGACGCATTGGAGATGTTGCAAATATGCGATACAATTTACAACACAATTTGCGATATTTTGAAGTAAACGTCGCTAAATTGTCGCCAACTCCGTTGCAAATTAGTAACATAGAAAAGTATGTCGCTAAACTTGTCACCAATTTACTGATTTCTTACCTTTTTGCGTGGTCACACCACTCATTCTCACCCCACCGCGCTTTTGGACGTCGGCGACGGTGTTCTTGTGCAACGCCGCTAAATTTTATATATATATATACACACTAGAAATTAATATCAAATGTACAAGGTTTTATGCATGACGTATAACTTTTTATTTTTACTAATTTTCATTTTTACCCTATAAAGTTTGTATCTTTTAACAATTGCATCCATTACTTTGTGTACATGAAGTCCAGAATCTTTTAACTCGTCTTCTTTTGCTCATTTTTGTCCTCTAAAATTTTTTTCTTTTAACTTTTGCCCCCATCAAAATTTATGTTTTTGTGTTTTCCTTTCAAACATTTTTTACATTTTTACGGTTTTACCTTTAAACATTGGTTTGATTATTTTCCTCCGATTCGTTATATATAAAGTTTTTAAATATATAATAATTTTCATCATCGTGACATTTTACGTTCATATAACATTAAGCAATATACTAGATTACGCCACCGTCATCAGAGTATTATTATTTGCATTAATATAGTTATTGCTTTGTTTTATACTTTTCATACAACATCAATTAATAATAAAAAAGTAATTGTGTATTGTATTTTATGATAGAGATTACAATGAGTATGTATAAAAGACAAAGTTACATCTAACACCCTCTAACTATAAGAACTAGGATAACCCTAGACTAATAATATCGAGATGCTCTAACACGCCCCCTCAAGCTGAGGTCGGGGAACGACCTGCAGCTTGGTCCGAAGAAAATTAAATCTATCAGCAGAAAGTTCGTGAAGATATCAGCAATTTGATCCGAAGTAGAAATAAACCGAACATGTAATCCTCCCCGAGCAACCTTCTCACGAACAAAGTGATAATCGATTTCCACATGTTTAGTACGTGCGTGGAAAACGGGATTGGAAGAGAGGTAGGTTGCTCCAAGTTATCACACCATAAAATCGGAAGAGAGGTAGCTGCAAAACCAAGTTCACGCAATAAAGACTCAAGCCATAAGATTTCAACAACAGTATCCCCAACAGCTTTGTATTCAGATTCAGTAGAAGAACGAGAAACAGTCTTTTGCTTGAGAGCCATCCAAGAAACAAGATTGGTGCCAAGGTCAATTGCAAAACCACCGGTAGAACGACGATCAAACGGGCATCCAGCCCAATCTGCATCGGAATAGGCGACCAAATTATTCCAGGATGTATCAGTAAATGCATGCAGAGTGGAGCCAGACTTATGTTGAATTAATAAACCATAATGAACAGTGCCAAAAAGATAATGAAGAATACGCTTAACCGCACACCAGTGATTCTTGGAGGGAGAATGCATAAATTGACAAACCCGGTTAACTGCAAATGTGATGTCTGGACGGGTTAATGTAGCATATTGTAAAGATCCAACAAGTTGTCTGTATTTGGCTGGATCAGAAAATAAAGGTCCATCATCAATAGATAAAACAGTGGAACTGCTCATCGGAGTAGGAACAAGTTTAGCACCCGATAAACCAGCACGATCAATAACATCCAACAAATATTTTCTTTGAGAGAGAAGGATGTCATGACCTCGTCTAACAATCTCAAGCCCCAAAAAGTAGTCTAGATCACCCATATCCTTTAATGCAAGTTCTGAGCTGAGAGCAGTAATAACATAATCGATGGTCGTCGGATGGTTACCCGTAACAATAATATCATCAACATACACCAGAAGATAAAGAACTACCGTACCACGTTTGTAAATGAAGAGTGAGGGATCAGTCTTGGATCCTTGAAAGCCCAAATGACAAAATGTAGTAGTAAGTTTAGTAAACCAGGCTCGAGGTTCCTGTTTCAGCCCATAAAGAGACTTGTGAAGCTTGCAAACATAATCAGGTTTAGTCTGATCAACAAAGCCTTGAGGTTGTTTCATATAAATGGTCTCCTCAAGATCACCATTTAGAAAAACATTTTGAACATCCAACTGTCTTAAAGACCATTGCCTTGTAACTGCCAAGGAAAGAACAATACGGATTGTGGCAGCTTTAACAATAGGGCTAACGGTCTCCCGATAATCAACACCCGCAGTTTGTGTAAAACCCTTAGAAACAAACCGAGATTTGTACCGTGTAGGAGCCCTAGTTTTATCTTTCTTAATGCGATGTCTCCCGATAATCAACACCCGCAGTTTGTGTAAAACCCTTAGCAACAAGCCGAGCTTTGTACCGTGTAGGTGCCCCAGTTTTATCTTTCTTAATGCGGTATACCCACCTGCAACCAACAACATTAGCCCCATGAACTGGGGGAACAAGAGACCATGTACCCTTAGTAACTAGAGCAGAATATACATCAACCATGGCACGACGCCATTCAACATATTTGTTGGCAGCAGTAAAGGTGGTCAGCTCGGTGGTGGGTGGTTGTCGGGAATGAGAGGCGATTCAACGGTAGAGGAAAAGGCGGAGGGATCGAAGCGAGATGTTTTCTTAGGATTTTGACGAAGATTTGAAGGTCAAGAGCAAGTAGGAGGAGCTGTTTGGTGGTCCGACACGTTGGGAGGAGCGGTGGAAGGTACGGTAGGTGGAACAGTGGTGGTGGGGGTAGGCACAGTATTATCGAACGAAGATGGAGTGATAGATGATGGTGCGTTTTGGGAGGACTGAGGATCCGGAGATGGAGCAAACGGAGGATCGGTGGGAATGAAGGGTATGGAAGTAATATCCATGGAAGAGTAATAGGGATCCGGAGTGGATGGTGATGAAACAGAAGGCTTCGATTCAAAGAAGAAATGGCCCTCATTGAACCGAACATGTTGAACAATGTATAGGCGATCACCGGAAGGATCGAGGCATCGATAACCATGGTGTACTGGGCTGTAACTAAGGAAGTTGCAAGGGGCGGACCGAAAATCCATTTTGTGAGGATTATAGGGGCGAAGATATGGAAAGCACTGACACCAGAACACTTTAAGGAATGAAAGGTCGGGAGAACGTTTATAAATGTGCTCGAAAGGAGATGTAAGAGAGGTTGAGGTGGAGGGTATGCGGTTGATGAGATAAACCGCGGTATCAAAGGCAAAGTGCCAGAATCGTTGAGGAACAAATGATTGTGCTAATAAAGCAAGACCGGTTTCAACGACGTGTCGATGTCGGCGCTCAATGATCCCGTTCTGTTCACTGGTATGAGGACATGATCGTCGATGAACAATGCCAAGAGATGTAAAATATGATGATAGATTTTGAAATCCACCTCCAGTCAGTTTGGACATTTTTGACTTTAGTATTAAGCTGACGCTCAACCATGGTAACAAATTGTTTAAATATGTTGTAAACATCTGACTTTTGTTTTAAAGGAAAAATCCACATGAACTTAGAATGATGGTCAACACATAGCATGAAATATTTGTCACCATCAAAAGATAGAACAGGTGCAGGACCCCATACATCACAATAAATTAGATCAACAACATTTCGACTACGAAAAGAAGATTTATTCAAAGATAATTTTGAAGATTTTCCCGATTGAAAAGAAGAACAAATTGTGTTTGAACATTTATCAAAAACAGGAAGTAAATAACGATTTAACATAAACTGCGAAATGCGATGATGAGGATGTCCTAAACGTTGATGCCAAATAGATGCGGGAGCACGTGTGGCAGAAAAAGTTGTCTTCGGTAGATGATGAAATCGCGGTAGAGTCAAGGTTTAAAGGCCATTCTTACTTGGACCCGTGAGTAGGGTAGTGCGTGTAGATATGTCCTTTACACAAAAAAAGAATGGATGAAATTTAAAAAAGACATGATTATCTAAACAAAATTTTTGTACAGAAAGAAGATTGTATGTGATTTCAGGAACATGTAGGATATTAGATAAAGAAAAAGTTTTTGAAGGTGAGTAAGTTTTTGTGGATCCAACGTGAAGAATAGGCAAACCTTTACCATTACCAACGTGAAGGGAGTCGTAGCCATTGTATGGTTCTGAACTTCCAATGCCAGTAAAGTCCGGTGTCACATGATTTGTGGCCCCTGAGTCAGGAAACCAAGTGTTGCTGGAAGATTGAGACCTGTTGTCAGCATAGTTGGCTTGAGATCGAGTGCGATCGGTAGAAGGATCACGATAGGGACAATCATTTGGAAGGTGTCCAATGCCGCAGCGGTTGCAATGACCATGAACTTGATTAGTTTGGGAAGCCCACTCAAATGGACCATAACCTCTAGAGGGATACCGATTACTTATTTGTCGACCACCACGACCTCGAGTATATGACCCAGTTCCACGACCCCTAGTGGAACGATTTGTGAAAAAAGCCTGTGATGTAGATGAGGGGGTTAGGGTGTAACCTGGTTGTGAAGCAAGCTGTTGAACAGCCAAAAGCTGGGCCTACGGCTGCTGTGGAGAGGCTTCTGGCGGCTGTTGAGAGGCTGCCGGAAGGTTGTTGTCGCCGAAAATGGAGCTGAAGACAGAGGAGGGAGTGGCGGCAACAGTGGGTTGTTTGTGAAGCATGAAGTCGTGATCAGATAGTAGGGCAGGGAGATCTGTGAGAGAAACTGGAGTTTCACGACCCAAAAGATTGGATTTTAATCCATTATATTCTTCTTGAAGACCTGTAAGAATAAACATAACAAGGTCGTTTTCATCAAGGGCTTTACCAATATTTTGAAGATCGTTTTTGTCACCCTTCATCTCAATTCTCATAAGCTGAGATTTAAGAGTATACTCCCGTGATTGAGTATGGGGTGCGTGACCCCGTTCCAAGTTGTCCCAAATTTATTTGGTCGTTGTACCTTTGACGTAGACAAAAGATTCTTCATAAACTGTAGCGATGAGGATAGATCTGATGTGGGCATCATTATGTTGCCAATTGACATAATTAGGGTTAGGTTGAGTGGTGGGTGGGCGAGCGTTTTCACCGGTTCCAGAAGTGGGAACATTGATGGTGGGTGAGGGACATGGAATAGAACCATCGATATAAGGAAACATATTGGTGGATTCAAGAAAAGGTTGAAGCATGGTTTTCCAATTAGTGTAATTGTTTGGTTTAAGGGTAAAAGCAAACTTATGATGTATGTTGGATGCTTTCTCGGCAGTAGTGAACTGCGCTAGGAGAGCCATGGCCGACGAGATGAGGGTGGCAGAGATATGGATGTGTGAGTAGGGTTTGGGAGGGGTGGCGGCAGATTTGGGTAGGGTGGCGGCAATTGTAATTTGCCTGGCTGTGATACCAAATTAATAATAAAAAAGTAATTGTGTATTGTATTTTACGATAGAGATTACAATGAGTATATATAAAAGACAAAGTTACACCTAACACCCTCTAACTATAAGAACTAGGATAACCCTAGACTAATAATATCGAGATGCTCTAACAACATCTTATTATAATTGTTCTTATACATGTTTTTATTATTGCTACTTTTTTTTTGAGGGAAAATCCATAAAAAAGTAACATTTTTTATTCAAAATTCATAATAAGAGGAACCTATTTAATTTTCGTCTATTAAAAGGATTTTACTTTTAAAAATTTCTCAATAAAGGTAATATAGTTTGTTTTTAACGCCAGACTTCCGTTAAATGCCACTTGGGTTGTCAAGTCATTATGGACATCTGACTAGATTATAGCTTTCTTTCTTTTTCACTACACACCTCTTTCTCCCTTTGAAGAATCCGGCCACCACCACTGTCGGCCGACGTTGCCACCACCGGAGCATCGCCGGAAATTCATATTATGAAGCTTTGAAAAAGAATACATACGAATGCAACACAATACAACCCTAAATTTTAGGGGTTATTTTCTATATCAATTATAAAAATTCACATTCACACACACACACACATATATATATACACACACTATAAATCATCAAAGTCAATCACAACAATTGCATCTCACTTTTGAATAGAGCATCCATCTGTTTCTTCCTAGAACCCAGAGGCCTTCCTCTTTTATCTCTATGTTAAACGGTTAAACCCACTTCCCCTAAACCCACTAGATCCAACCCAACACCATATTGATCCACCCATCAATATTAAACCTCTATTGTTGCAATGAATCTTGATGACTCACTGTATTATCATTATTATTACCATTATTATTATCAACCAGAGCTCCTCCTTGTAATTGATGGTGGTGGTGTTGGAGCACCGCCGGCGATGTCGACGGCGGTTGTTGGGCTAAAGATTCATGTAAAGCTGATTAGATGAGCGGGGACTCGGTTAAGTATCCCGATTTGAGTGAAGCTTTTGAGATTTGGTGTTATAGAACAAAATCAGCTAAAAGAAGATTGGTCGATGGGCTCGATAGAGTTTGTAATCCTACTGTAAGCATTTGATGACTAATGACTTATTGGTTGGTAATAATGATATGGTTGTATGTCAATTTCATAGATTAAATGTTAAGGTTGGGGTTAAAGGTCAAAGTCTTGTAATAAATAATGACGTGACATTATCTTTATTATCTAGTCAGATGTCCATCTCAATATTTTTAATTAATGACGTAGCACTTAACGAAACTTTGGCGTTAAAAACAAACGTTATTATCTCTATTGACAAAATTTTAAAAATGAAATCATTTTAATAGACGAAAATTAAATAGATTCCCTAATCAGAAATTTTAAGTAAAAAGGTTACCCTCTTTTGGATTTTTCCCTTTTTTTAATATGGCTTTGAATATTTGTCATAAACATATATGCATATATTGTTTGTATCCAAAAATTTGTCCTGTAAAAAAATGTTCCGTAGTAATGCGCAGAGACAATGACTAGTTGGATGCATGCTAATCAGGTTTGTTGTTTGGATTATCTGGAGAAAACGGAAACGAATTATGTTTCCATAGAACGAGGTCCAAACATCATTGGATGAATTGATAGTAGGGTGATTTTATGGTCTTGGATTCAAATCTAGTTTTATACATATGTTTTATACAAATTCATATAGTAATCTCAAATATATCACCACTTAAGAATTACATATGTGGTTCAAATAGTTCCTTATCGACCATGTATCTGACTTAATGTTAACCCATTAATTGAATGAAGAACTGAGTTGGATACGATCTCACTTCCTTGAACAAAGAAACCTGGTTTTTTTGGAGAAGGTAATGAACCTTCGCCGTCCAACATATCAACCACGAATTGTGCATTTGGTCTATCTTCTGCTTGATGTTGTACACACAATAAGCCAATGTGCACTGATCGCACCACTTCAGAAACAGAATAAGACTTGTGTAAACATGTGTCAACTAGTTCAAGAGACTTGTTTTCATTGTAAAGTCTCCATGCCTATACGAATTAAAGTAAAAATTCAAATTAATTCTAATTAAAAAGTTACAAATGTAACAAGCATTGTCTTGATCAAGTCATTAGTTCTAATTAAATAACACCTTTGCCTCTAGAGATAAAGGCTAATGGTTCGCTCCTTACTCTTTGCAAAGTTGGTGTTTCTTTTCTACCTTAGGTAGAACTGAAAGCACCCTTACGGCCTTACAACCTCTCTACCTTAAGTAGCTGGCGTAAGACTGTTTACATCTTAACCTTCTATATGTCTTGGAAAATGGTTTTGGGGGTATTAAGACCTATAACTCGTAAAAAAGTGTATTGGGAGTTATTTTATTTTACATGTATTATTTAAAATATAATGTGAGTAGTTAATCCTTTCATAACTAGTCACAGCGTGAATCTAGATAATCAGATTTAATATAACACATAATGTAAATGTTTTTATAGTTCTTGACCTTGCTATAGTTTTTGTTTTAACTTTTTGTTTGTTGATCCAATTGTATAATGTATTCTTCATAACATTTCATATATAAATTCACTTCCATGGTTATGAATTGGGTTCCATTAATTTTGACTAAACCATATGGGATTCAATATATACTACTTTTGTGACCTATATTTGTTTCTATACTATAGAAATACTAGACATAATGTTTGTAGCTAGGATTTACCATTCTAAATCGGTTAACAATAACTACCCTAATTTTACCATTTTCATTTACTTGTAATAACATCACAACCAATACACTTACATGACCAAGAAGGTTATCGTTATGATCTTCATCAACAAAACCTCTGTTTTTCTTTCCGCTCACAATCTCCAATACCAAAACTCCAAAGCTGAAAATATCTGATTTGGTCGAGAAGACACCATTCACCGCATACTCTGGAGATATGTATCCCCTAAATTATATTGAAGCCAGGACAATTCAAATCAACATATATACGAGACATTAATTTGCATAAAGTATCAACATGTTTATAAAAAATACCAATTGAGTTAACAGGTTCTTACAAAGTTCCTACTACTCTCTTTGTATTTTCTTCACTTTCTTGTCCATCAAACATTCTGGCCAAACCAAAGTCAGATATCTTTGGACGCATCTGAAGATCAAGTAAAATGTTTCCTGCTTTTAAATCCCTATGTACAACTGTAGGCTGGGAATCTTGATGAAGATAAAGAAGACCTCGAGCGATCCCACAAATTATATGGAAGCGTTGTGACCAACTAAGTCTTGGCTTCAAGTTTTCATCTGCTCAATGTACAATGACTTACTTCATGCATATGTATTTTACTTTTACACATTATCATAAATTAATCATTTGTAGGGTTGAAAAAGAGCTAACCAAATATATAAGTATCTAGGCTTTTGTTAGGCATGTATTCATAGATTAAAATGGTCCCATTATCCTCATTGCAATATCCCAAGAGCTTTACAAGATTTCGATGTTGAAGTTTAGCAATGCATATAACTTCATTCTTAAATTCGTCAAATCCTTGTCGAGATGACGCCGAGAGTAGCTTCACGGCACCCTCTTGTCCTTCTAGCATGCCCTGGTGAAGAATGTTGTTATTAGCATATACATTTCCCAACATACATTCATCTTTAATACAAAAATGGACCACGGGATTTTTTTTTTCCATATATGATGCATTATACGTCCATAAAATTTACATAGTTTTTATAATCAAATTATTATTATCAAATTAAGTACGTAATTAACAACACATTGATCCAATTAATCAAAAAATCATACTTATTGTTTTATGCATCCATATCAAATTTATGAATCTTGATATTTCAGTTGATAATGAAAATTTGCATCAATGCATGCATGACTTTGAGATGCAAAAGCATATTTTAAGTGTTTTCGTGATTGTTATTCGAAAGTGCTTATACTAAAATGTTATCATATATATAGTTGTAGCTAGGGATGACAAAAAGACCCGTACCCAATGGGTAAAACCGAAACCCGACATTTTTGGTCCGGGTACGCAGGTCTAGGGGCGGGGATGAGGATGATATACTAGTTTTTTTTACGGGTTTGGGTTTGAGTTCGGGGATGGTTTTAGTATAAAATCCGCATACCCGAAACCTGCCCCGAACCCGTATACCCGACCCATATATGTTAACATTATATTAATATTTCTATTTCCAATATGTATATAAAGCTATGTAGTGCCAAGTGAGTTAATATACTGAGTAATTAGAAATATATATCTATACAATCAGAGCATGAAATTTATTAATTCTTCATTCTGTTAGGCTCATTGTGAATGAAAGACTTTGGTTACAGTTATAAATTTTTAATATATTGTCGTCTTAGTATTATGAATTTACTATTTTTAATACATTTATACGTAAGTATCACATGTTTGACTATATATGTTGCTTGTGAATCAATTTCAAAAAATCATAAATATGTTAACAGATCTCCGATTATCCGTGAGGATACCCATTACCTAACAGTTAGTAGATAAATGGGTACTCGTTGGGTCCGGATCTGGGTTCGGGATTAAATATATTCGGACTATACCCGGCCCGTTACCATCGCTAGTTGTAGCCGTAAAATACAAAGTACAAATACGACATTTTCATCTATTTATAAAACTATCCTTTTGTGTTTTTTTTTCCAATATAGAAATTCAACCATTTTATTTATTTACTGTTAGATGAAGAGAATCTAAAATACTATTATTGTTTGCACACATCTAAAATCTTCTCATTTGATTATAAGTAGATATTTCACTTTCATTTTTTCTAAGTGAGGTTCGTTCATAAAAGTCAACTAAATTAAAATTAATTGACCCGAAGTCATTGTGTTGCTTCTGAATAGAAAACTTACCTTGTAAACTGGACCAAACCCACCTTCTCCGAGCTTGTTTTTGACATCGAACTTATTGGTAGCCTCAGATATTTGTGATAAGGTAAATAATGGCAACTCTATATTTTCTTTCATGCTACTTGACTTTTTGTTTATTTCAAATGCTCTTCCTGGCCTACCTATCAAATCTAAAGTTGAAAAAGATCTTATTTTCTGAAAATATAACATGATCACAAAGTGCTAATATATATATATATATATTTTTTGGTTTTGCTAAACGAAGCCCTAAGTGCTTTCGTTAAAGTGCATTAATTAGTTGTACACTTACCATAAAATTCAGGGGTGGCCTTTTGATATAGAAATGTACAATCTTTTTTATGCACGTTAAGTGAAGCCCTAAAGGCTTTGTTTAGCAATTTTTTTTTTTAACAACGAGTTAGTAGTTAGTAATTAGCAGTTACTCTCGAAACCAAACCCCCCCTAATAATCCACTTCTACAAATGTAGGAAGTGAAATTTGAACCTTGGTGGCTTTTCCTAAGGTGATAAACCTTACCAATGAGCCACCAACCAATTGGCTACAAAGTGCTAATATTTAATTAATTATTTTAACTATATCGATTACTTGCCTCTTCTTTCCACATCTGACATTTTTTTAATCTTCTTATTTCTCTGAATCTTCTTATTCCATATATAGAGGGCTAATATCAAGCCAGCGAAAGCAGCTGATATTGACAAAGTAACGGTGATGATTACACGTTTCTTTCCAGGGAGCTTGGAATGGATATCTATGAAATATTCCAAAGTTTAAACATATTAAACGTAGTCAAAGTTATGATTATGAACCTGGGTAATTGAACAACAATTAAAGATATGTATCTTGAAGAGTATGAAAAAGCATATGGTTAACTTATGGTTAATTTAGCTTTAGAAAACGGGAAGAGATTTTTAAAGTTATTTTTAAATCTTGTTCCTTAGCTAGATGTCCATATAACTGATCTTTAAAATAAATGCTCGATACGATAAGAGTACCAGTTGTTTGGAAATGGCAGAAAAACTTTCAGAGATTTATTCTACCTTTCACAATTCTCGTTTTATAAATTTTATGCCGCCAAGGTTTTACGTGTGCTTTTATCAATAATGTTTTAATTATCGTCGTTGCTGGACGTGACTTGGATCACGACCTTTAAGATTATCCTAACTTGATTAGTTAACTTTCAAGAACACCCTTGGAAAACTAGGATAGAAATTAAAACATTTAAAGGAAACATGGAAAATATAAGACGTGTTCCAATGTGGTTTCCTAGAATATATTTTCCATTTAAACAGATAATTCAGTTTTCTAGTCTATAACTACATGTCTACATTATGTAAAAGTCATTGGTACTATTTGCTAACTATTTTTCATAAAGAAAAGTTGAAAATTTTTCCACTTGAAAACTAAGCATGTTTTCAGAAATTTCAAAGAAAATCCTTTTCTTTTTCTTAATAATTGAAAATGGATAAATAAAAATAGTTTTTTCTTATAACAGAACATGACCTATAAAAATAAAAAGATCGTTAAGTAGTTTTCCTTTTCTTTTTTTTTTTTAAACGGCAAGACAATTAGTTGTTCTCATCCTAGAAAATGTACCCAGGAGGACAACCATCCTCAGGATTCAAACCCTCAATCTACACACAAGAGGGACCTTAATAGCCAACTCCCTATCAACCCTTCTATGAAGGTGTTCAGTTTATAAAGTTATTTATAATGAATAAGGAGCGATTCAAATGTAATGAACATAAGAAAAATTCATAGTTAACATTCAAAATTAACATGATATGTAAAGTAATGTAATATATTGGTAATGTATTGACTTACCTAGTAGTTCAGAGGCAGCCATTCTGACATAAAGATCTTGTCCAATTTCTTGGTACACTCGAACATCAATCAAATCACCAAACCATAACAAGCATCCAAGTGCACCTGCAGTGATGTTTGGATTTGCATAAGCGGTGCAAGAGCAATTATTCGTGCAAGCGACCTGGCATTCTTGGAGACTCATGCTCCTGTTATAGACGGCATTCTGAGTGTCGGGCAACTTCAAGCTTGAATACTTACGAAATCCGTCTCTAAGCCCACAATTCAAGGGTCTACTAATTCTACATCCACTAGTCCAATTTCCAGGACTCGTTTCGTTTGGAGTACTTATTTTTTCAAACCCTTTCATACATTCACAATAAGGAGGAGTTGCAGAAGTACAGATTCCATATGGGCCACAAAGTCCATAATCATCACACTTATCATTTGGTGAGATGGCATCATGTATCCATTTATGATTGTACATAAGTAGATGGGAAACATTAATCTTACCACCAGGAGTCAGTTTGAACATTAATGCGTATAGAGTACTAAAATGTGTAAACTGGATATGCATATCCTCCTTGTTCAGAACCATAATATCTTTGTCTAAAGAATTATATTTTATCTTACCAGAAAACTCATCGCCGTTATATGGCCCTAACCTTGAGAACATGACAGAATTTTTCAACAGGTATTCTTGAGGGTATTTATCCTTAACCATTAAGAACTTCCATGAATACTCACCCAGGGATGGATCCACTTCACTTTTCCAAGATGTCACATACATTTCTCTTCCTGTTATAAGATTTTTGCCCATTTTCATTCCTGATACAATGGTATCACAAGGGTAATCGAAACTTTGCCAAATGAAGTCGTCCTCATCGGGACTAACTTCATCCTTGATCACTAGATTGCCCGTACTCAAGAGTTGTGCTATAGGTTTAACAAATGATCTGGGTGCCGACGAGTTGGATGCCCAATAGACGATACCTCTACCATCGAGAATAGACAAGTGTCCTAGGCTGTCCAATTTGACCGTGCCTAAGTGATTCTTAAGTGGAGTCTCCCTGTTAGCAACCCATATAACGCTAAGAGGTGTCGTGTTTTTAAACCATATCCCAAGATATCGGTTTTTTGAACTGCCAGGGCTAAAGAAACCCAGCTCATACCTTTCATTCACAGACGAAATGGTTTCCCCATCAGTGATGTTTTGATGCACGGTTATTGTGTCTATTGAGCTTGAAGAAGTTGTTAGCAAAAGAAAGAAGAAAATAACGGAAGAGAGTATCATTATGGTTTGAAATGGTTATGAATATATGGTTTTGGACTTTGGAGTGCCAAATATGTAGTCTGATGTATGGGAATAAATGGTTTGAATGCTAAATATGTATGAAATGAGCAGTATTTATAGAAGAATTCTCGACATATAATTATTAAGTTTGAAAGAAACAGACCTAACAAAACCAAATTTTCCCCTCTAACTCAAAATAACTTCCCATTTTGGTGCCATAAAATAACTTTCCCAACTAAGATATAATTAGCATTGTCAAAATTTTCTGAATTACTGAATTGTATCTTAATGATGAACTATTTAAATATCTTGAAAACTTGTATCTATGAGAATCGGTTCAGGTACTAATTGATAATGCCGTAAAATCGTAAATAATACTAAAACTTTATGGGACCATTATATGCAATGATCTCCATTCTTTGTCATACGCTAAAGATGTCATAATGGATGATCAACTGTTACCAATCCAAGAATTGATGGATTTGGTAGAGTGTCAGTCACAACACAAGAACCAAGTTAGGTGAGCTTGAAGGCATCGGTTTCAGCCCTTAGTTGCAAGGTCTTTGACTGTATGGGATGTATAACAGATCTTATATAGTTCCGGAAATATAGAAAACACAACGCAAGACAAAAATGTGCAAGCTGCTTGAGATGGTATGAAAGCATTTACTAATTGACTCATGGAAAATTATAATTACTTTTTAGGGTAGAGCCTCTTAAACCTTGGTAAGGATAAGGTTGTCTGCATCTTAACCTCTCCCATACACCGTAAAAGACGGTATTGGGACCAAAACTCATGGAAAACGACATTGAAAGTTACTTTGTTTTTTTAATTATAATTAATGTTAATTGCAGAATTCGTCCTTGTAGTTTGTTCATTTTTGTGGTTTACATCCCTTTTCGAGAATTTTAGTAAAATAGGTCCAAACTAGTTGTTAAGATTTAGTAAAAATCCCTCAGAAAAATTTAGTTTTCGGTGGCGATTGCGAAACCTTTAAGAATAACGGTTAGTTATTGGGCCCTATATACGTATAACAACACATCCCTATATCTGATCCTGGTCGATATCTTTTATTCTTCTGGTTCTATTTTCTCTCAAATACAAAAACACACAAAAATTTATCAATCTCTGATTGTATCCGATTGAATAGTTTAGGTGAACCGCCAAATTGATTGAATCCGAAAGCGATTACGTGTCTTCATAGATTTTTTATATTCGGTTTAAGTTAGTTAAGTTGTTACTAAATTCCCCAACACCATTCTTAAATTAATCACATTAATTTTCCGGACACGTGCAGGATTATCAAACTTAAGTAATTTATGTGTTCTTGATTGCCCTAACTTTTTACAATATATACTCGTAAATTATAACGGTTAGGTTCCAACTTTCTTTTTATTTATTTATAAAAATAATTAATGACGATGTACCCCTCCGAGTTGTTGGGTCTTTTGGGTTTTATCAAAGTCATATTTTCCTTATAAACATGAAAAATGCAGCGGAAGAAATGAACCTTTCATTATGTTATATGTAGTTAAAATCAAATTTTAACATATAAAAGAAAACCCCAAACAATAAGGATCCATGTATATGAATGTCATACAATCAAAATAACAACCATAGGGTGTTTAGAAGACTACCTTCTTCCAAGCTTATGAGAAGGTTGATATGAAGAAGATGATGTTCCTAGAAAGGCCAAGTCTTCAAGATAGAAGTACCTCAAGCTTGCATACCCCAAGTCTCCAACAAACACCCAAATATGCTAGGATTTAGACTTAAAAAAACTTTCTCCTTTTGCCTTGTTTGTGCCAAAATCAAGAGAAGAAAAAGAGAGAGTTTTTGCACTTGAGAGTTGAGAGAACACTATAGCAAATGCATGTAACAATTGTGTGTTTCCAATGTAGCTAGTGGGTTATGTAAAACAAGCAAATGCATGTGCATTTTTGGGTGGGGTTGGCTGGCCACAAGGTGAGACCACATGGGTCTCACCAACTCAAAATCCACTTGCATTTTCCTTTTATACAATATATATAAATGTATTATAACATGTTATATACCTTATGTAACATATTATGTATTATACATAACACACATAAGTGTTTATTTTGCCAAATAAACACATTCACATATTTCTCAAAATAAATTATCCATATAATTTACTTATATTTCTTAAGTGCATTTATTTAGAAACCCATTTCCTAAATGCTTCAAGTATTGATATTTATTTAAAGATCATATCATATAAATACATATCATAAGTGTTTGTCTAACTTGTTATTGGGTATGACCTGACTTGGATCATCACATACTAGCCACGTCAATTTAATATGTGTCTTGGGCATCCGAAATTCCAACAATCTCCCACTTGCACAAGATTCATAGAATATTGACGCAAATAGCAAATACCGCCTAACAACGGTTTGCTACCCCTAATACGTGTGACGTAGTGCCATTCAATAACATCATCCCCTTCAAGTCTCTACTTGAAATGATTTAGGTGAATCGATCATTTTTCCTTTTGTCACAGATGTCATGTTAAATCCTAGAGACATAGAGTGATCATTCTCTATTGATTTAACTTTGTAACAGGCCTTAGACATCTAACTCTCAACGAATAAGAGGGACAAATCCCATTTCGACTACATACGTCTTTCACAATCACCTTATATCATACCTGAGCTTAGCCTTATGTACTGCCATGTTTCAGAACAGCGAAGAACCAAGTCAAAGTGTAATATTCAGTGAATATCAAGACCCAATATGTATCTCAGGTCTGAGGACACAATGATATTCGCCTTTTAAATCAAGATTACTTATGATCAATCACAAAGATTCCATGTAGTAATGCTTGAGTGCAGGTCAGTCCAATATTTGTATCCCACAAATATCTATGAACCTTGGCAGCAACACATTGCTCTATATTGAAAACCTTTTGAACATCTACCAATCCAAGTTCATAACAGTCTTACATTCATATTTGTTCCCACAAATATGATCGACTACGGACATTTAGAATAACTAATTTATTCATGGATTTAAACATGCAAAAAAAAATGGAACATAACACACTTTAAATGCATAATACCAATATTCATATAAAAGTGTTAACAAATACAAACGTTCCGATATCCAAATACATAAAATAGATCAAATCCAATCACTAGAATATCGAAGTCCCATGGCACAAGTATGACTTTCATGCTTAGGCCTTTCAAGGAGCTTCGTGAGTGGGTCCGCAATATTTTGATCGGTGTGAACTTTGCGAATACATATCTTTCCCTTTTCAACTTCATCCCTTATGTAGTTGAATCTCCGCTCAATGTGTCTAGTCTTTTGATGCGCACGAGGTTCTTTGATTTGAGCAATTGCGCCCTCGTTATCACAAAGGATTTCTAGGGGTTCTTGAATGGAAGGAACAACCCCTAGATCGGCAATGAATTTCTTCAACCATGCAGCCTCTTGTGCTGCCAAAGAGGCGGCGATGTATTTTGACTCTGTAGTGGACAATGCAACCACATCTTGCTTCGAGCTTTTCCAAGAAACAGCTCCTCCATTTAGAATGAATATGTACCCCGATTGTGATCGAGAATCATCTCGATCAGTTTGGAAACTCGCATCCGTGTAACCCTTTACAACGAGCTCCTCCTCACCAGATCCATATATTAAGAACATATCTTTAGTATTTCTAAGATATTTCAATATATTCTTGACAGCCATCCAATGACTATCTCCTGGATTTTGCTGGTATCTACTTGTCATGCTCAAAGCGCATGACACGTCCGGTCTCGTGCATATCATAGCATACATGATGGATCCTATAGCAGATGCATATGGGATTCCATTCATTTTCTCTTGCTCAACTTTTGAGCTAGGAGATTGAGAAGTGCTCAATATAGTTCCTCTTTGAATAGGTACTAAACCTTTCTTAGAGTTTTCCATCTTGAACCTTTTCAAGATTTTATCTATGTATGCACTTTGATTCAAACCTATTAAGCGCCTTGATCTATCCCTATAGATCCTTATTCCCAAAATATAGGCGGCTTCACCAAGATCCTTAATGGAAAAGCAACTTCCAAGCCAGGCTTTTACACCTTCCAAGGTTGGAATATCATTTCCAAATAGAAGAATGTCATCGACATATAATACTAGAAAGGTAATGATGCTCCCACTGGCCTTCTTATACACACAAGCTTCATCAGCGTTTTTGATGAAGCCAAATTTCTTGACTTCTTCATCAAAACGACGATTCCAGCTTCTTGATGCTTGTTTCAATCCATAGATTGATTTCTTTAACTTGCATACTTTATTAGGATGTTTAGGATCGACAAAACCTTCAGGCTGATCCATATAGACATCTTCCTCAAGATATCCATTTAGAAAAGCGGTTTTGACATCCATTTGCCATATCTCATAGTCATAATGAGCGGCTATGGCAAATAATATCCTAATAGACTTTAGCATTGCCACGGGCGAAAAAGTTTCATCATAGTCGACCCCTCGAGTTTGAGTAAAACCTTTTGCTACAAGTCTAGCTTTATAAGTAAGCAAGTTTCCATGCATATCGTGTTTCAATTTGAACACCCATTTACTTCCAACTACTTTGGAATTTGGTGGTTCATTAACTAATTCCCAAACTTGGTTATCATACATGGATTGCATCTCAGCGTTCATGGCTTCTAACCATTTGTCCGAATCCGATTTGGACATTGCATCATGGTAGGTGGTAGGTTCATCAGAAACCATCATATAGCATTCATCCATAAGAAATCCATATCTTTCAGGTGGATAAGAAGCTCTACCAGATCTGCGAACGTTTTGTGTGCCTTGATCAACTCCTTGATCATCTTCAACATATTTTTGTTGAAAGCTAGTGTCACCCAAGTGTGTATCTGTCAGTGGTTCTTGATCTTCTTCAAGTTCCACTGTTCTAGAACTAGTTCCTTCCATAAGGAATTTAGTCTCCAAGAACTCAGCCTTTCGAGCAACAAATACATTTTGCTCATTAGGATCGTAGAAATAATATCCCAAATCATCTTTAGGATATCCTACAAAGATACATTTAGTGGATCGGGGTTCTAATTTGCTTGAGGTATCATGTCTTACATAAGCCTCACAACCCCATACTTTTAAATATGACAAAGATGGAACTCTTCCATGCCATATTTCAAAAGGTGTTCTCTCCACTTTCTTGGTTGGAGCCATATTTAAAATTCGGGCAGCAGAGATTATGGCATAACCCCAAAATGACAGAGGTAGTGAGCTTTTGCTCATCATAGAACGAACCATATCTAATAGGGTTCGATTCCTCCTTTCAGACACACCATTATGTTGTGGTGTTCCAGGGGGAGTTAGTTGTGAGATTATCCCACAACTTCTAAGATGATATTGAAAAGCATCACTTAGGTATTCACCTCCTCTATCAGAACGAAGAATTTTTATTGTCTTGCTGAGTTGGTTTTCTACTTCATTCTTGAAAATTTTGAACACTTCAAAAGCTTCACTCTTGTGTTTTAATAAGTACACATAACCGTAACGACTATAGTCATCGGTGAATGTAATGAAGTATCTTTCACCATTCCTAGTCATTGGCTTAAAAGGACCACATACATCCGAATGTATGATACCTAATAAATCTTTTGCCCTTTCATTAGTGCCATTGAAAGGTGCCTTAGTCATCTTGCCTTGTAAACAAGATTCACATACATCAAATGAATCATTTGATTTTGTTTTCAAAAGACCATTCTTTTGAAGTGTTAGTACGCGATTCTTATTTATATGGCCAAGACGACAATGCCAAATATAGGTTTCACTTAAATCTAATTTAAGTTTCATGGTGGTAGCTTGGTACATTGAGTTGTCATATGTTGTGCTTTCATGAACCAATTCATAAATACCATTTCTAGGCATGGCTTTAAAATAAAATACATCATTCATAGAAATATGGATATCATTGTTAACAAATTTAAAATCATATCCAACATGTCTTAAACGGGAAACTGAAATAATGTTCCTAGTTAAACTAGGTGCATACAAAACATTGTTCAATACAATTTCCAAACCATTTGGTAGTTTCAAAAGATAGTCTCCTTGGGCTTCAACTTGTACTTTCGCACCATTGCCCATAAAGAGACTAATGTCCCCCTTCTTGATGTTCCTTTTTCTTATGAACCCCTGTAACATATTACAAATATGAGTTCCACATCCGGTATCCAATACCCATATGTAAGAAAAAACAGTATTAAGCTCAATATATATCATAAATATTGTACCTGAGGTTTGCCCTGCATCCCTCTTAGCTTTCAACTCTTTGAGATAGGTTGGACAATTACGCTTCCAATGTCCTACCTCCCCACACTCAAAGCATGGGTCATTGACAGCAACCTTTTGCTTCTTCGTTTTTGGAGTATCCATTTTTGCCTTTCCTGTTCCTCTGTTGTTCCTTTTGTTGTTTCCCTTTCCTTTAGCAACATTTGCCTTTGGTCCGGGGTTGGCCCTTTTCTTTCCGCCTTCATTGATCATGTGAACGGGTTGAACCTTTCCTCCCATGCTAGCCTCGGCCGTTTTGAGCATCCCATGGAGCTCGGAAACGGTTTTGTCCCATCCGTTCATGTTATAATTTAACACGAAGGTCTCAAATCTCTTAGATAAGGAGTTGAGGATCAAATCCGTAGCCAACTCGGTTGAAACGGGACAATTTAGCCTTTCGAGGCGATCAATGTAGCTTTTCATTTTAAGAACATAAGTTGAGACGGGTTGAGAATCATCCATATGACATGCATGAAGCGCTCGAACCGTTTCGAAGCGTTCAACCCTTGCCTTTTGTTGGAACATTTCCTTGAGTTGGGTAATCATGTCGTATGCCCCATGGTGCTCGAACTCCTTTTGGAGTTCGGGAGTCATACTCGCCAACATTATGCAACTAACTTGCACGGAGTCATCGACATATTTAACCCAATCATTGTAGGCATCAACATTTGTTTCTTCGGGCTCATCGGGAATAGGATCGTCTAGTATATAGGATTTCTTTTCATGCTTGAGAACAATTCTCAAGTTACGAAACCAATCCACAAAGTTGTTTTGGTTAAGACGCTCCTTTTCAAGGATGGATCTTAGTGAAAAATTATGGACGTTTGGGTTGGGGTTGATTGGATTGTTAGCGGCCATCTACAAGATTAACAAAGTCTTTATTAGTATTTTCGATATCAAATATAAATTTTAATTGTTAATACCCTTTTATGTCTCATGGACAATTAATAATTAAAATCTAGAATCCAATGTTATATTTAAATGATGGTTAGGTGACCTTTATCCCATTATTTAAATTAACAAGGTAGTCAACGTTTGACAATTGTAACATTTTACAATTTCTAGTGGTATGGGATCGGTTTTAACATCTTATGTTAAGTCGGCATGTTTAATCCCATCAACGCCTTTGGTTACCATGCTTCGGTGACCCTAATCACATGGCTTCCAAGTCAAGTTGTCTCACTTATACACACATGTAAATTTATCTATACAAATGGTTAGGTGACCTTTATCCCACAAGTATAATGAATTTACCTTAACTTATAAGTTCCCTCAAGGTAGTTAGGTGACCTTTATCCTACAAAGAGTTCCCAAATAATTAAGTGTTGTATAAAAGATGGCGTTTTAACTTGTTTTTAAAGGGTCGTTTGAGTTTTTATATTCTAGTTAAAACTTTGTATCATGATGATAATTTTGAAATCCATATTTCAAAGTTCTTTTATAAAATCCATTTTTATAATTGTAGCCATTAACTTTTAATAAAAACCATTTTATTTTACCAAGTTAATGTCAATTTTAAAACCAATTTTTAAACTTTTATGTATGTCATTTAGTTTGTAGTTTTGAACATCCACATGACAATATTATCAAACAACCACACAAACATGACAAACATAATAATAAGTGCACAACATTAGCCAACTAATTTGACCACACTTGTTAGCCGAAACAAGTGTGTCAAAAGGTCCCAACCTAAGGGACAAAGTGACACAAAATTTATGTCAATGAACTCCCACTTGATCTTGCATCCAAATGCTTCAAGTAATCTTTTGTGATGTGATTTGAATGTCTTTCTTCACTCTTCCTTTTGGCCTCCAAAACAGCCCCTAAACTCTTTAAAGCCTTCTTGGAGATTACATTTACAAGAAAAAATGCAACTAGTCTACTTATTACATTCCAAATGAAATAAATAAAATTACATAACCAAATGAATGAAGAAAATCCTATTTAACTATTACAACCATTGAATAATTAAATAAAATACAAACACATCCACATATCACAAACAATCACAAGGTCTTTTGGCTAAGTTGTGACACTATAATACACAAACAAAAATCAACTTTTGATGCATACATCCATATAACCGGCTCTGATACCATTGTTGGGTCTTTTGGGTTTTATCAAAGTCATATTTTCCTTATAAACATGAAAAACGCAGCGGAAGAAATGAACCTTTCATTATGTTATATGTAGTTAAAATCAAATTTTAACATATAAAAGAAACCCCAAACAATAAGGATCCATGTATATGAATGTCATACAATCAAAATAACAACCATAGGGTGTTTAGAAGACTACCTTCTTCCAAGCTTATGAGAAGGTTGATATGAAGAAGATGATGTTCCTAGAAAGGCCAAGTCTTCAAGATAGAAGTACCTCAAGCTTGCATACCCCAAGTCTCCAACAAACACCCAAATATGCTAGGATTTAGACTTAAAAAACTTTCTCCTTTTGCCTTGTTTGTGCCAAAATCAAGAGAAGAAAAAGAGAGAGTTTTTGCACTTGAGAGTTGAGAGAACACTATAGCAAATGCATGTAACAATTGTGTGTTTCCAATGTAGCTAGTGGGTTATGTAAAACAAGCAAATGCATGTGCATTTTTGGGTGGGGTTGGCTGGCCACAAGGTGAGACCACATGGGTCTCACCAACTCAAAATCCACTTGCATTTTCCTTTTATACAATATATAAATGTATTATAACATGTTATATACCTTATGTAACATATTATGTATTATACATAACACACATAAGTGTTTATTTTGCCAAATAAACACATTCACATATTTCTCAAAATAAATTATCCATATAATTTACTTATATTTCTCAAGTGCATTTATTTAGAAACCCATTTCCTAAATGCTTCAAGTATTGATATTTATTTAAAGATCATATCATATAAATACATATCATAAGTGTTTGTCTAACTTGTTATTGGGTATAACCTGACTTGGATCATCACATACTAGCCACGTCAATTTAATATGTGTCTTGGGCATCCGAAATTCCAACACGAGTGACCATACGAAGGACTTGTTAAACAAAGACTCCTTATGAAAGATAAACTATTCACGAAGGGCATCAGCAAAAGGAGTTATCAAGGAACACGACTAACATAAATCTCTTTTAAGTTAAATACTATCAAGTCATTCAAATTCGGAAGAGATAAAGATATCTCCTAAAATTAAGCAAATCGAATATATACATGATGAGTGGATAAGTGCTATGGAGGAGAAGTAGGGATAAAATCCCAAGGACTCTTCTAAGATCCTTCTCTACAAAGGAGAAGAATTTCCATATAAATACCACACAAGCCGCTCAAGTAATCTCACCTAACAATCGTCATTAAAACCCTAATACCACGATTGACTGACCATCACGAAAGTCGGATCATAATCTGATTATCATCATCAACATCAGCCTCCGATTGGCGTAAAGGTATAAATACCTACCTGCAGGGAATCGCCAACAAGCCCAAGGAAACCTTTCAGGTTTTCTTTCCAAACGACTTTCAATCTAGTAACCCTCGGCGCGGTTTGGTGCACAATCATTTGGCGCCATCCGTGGGACCTCAACAATATACCACTACCCCGATTCACCAAAACCATGTCGACTGATAACACAGGAGTTTCTCATACCGGAACAGAAGCTTCTGGATCCACGATTCTTCAAGAAATTACCTTCGGAACAAATCAACCTTTCCCATTGAAAGAACTGTCGTCCCCTATGTTTGTCACTCCTTCCGATAGGATATCCCGATGGTCCGAGGTAGAACGTCTAAAATTGACCTCAAAGGAAAAAGGACCACCCCTGGGGAAAAGTCAGCAGCAAGAATCACCTTCAGAAAGCTTGGAGGTGATAGACGAGAAACAGCTCATGGAAAATCCGGAGTTATTGAGAGAATCCCTCAGGTATTTAAACAAGCGAAAAGCAATATAGGGGATGGCCCAGCATTGGATTTCGAAGGACAGAAGGATGAAGCCTACAAAACCCCCAAAAACCTCGTTTGTATCCCCAAAAGACCAGGTGTCAGAAAGCAAGAAGTACGTGCCGCATACCCCAGATCATCTTTGGAAGATTCAAGGAAAAACTCAATCGGTTTCCACGAAGATGATAAAGATGGATTGATGCGCATCGAAGATCATTATTGGGTACCTTCGTTACCCTACGGGTACGGACCAATAACTCCTCCTTGGTATACTAGTCCTTCGCATGGGACCCCCGGAGGCTACCCCACAATAGGCGCTACTGTGCCACATTCACCATGGTACCCCCTACCCTGGAAACAGCTTATGGAATACAACCCTCTCCCCACAGGTTACCCTAAAGGTTGCTCTGACAAAAAGGGAGAAACTCTCTCCTAATGAAGTCAGAATAGAAGAATCGCCGTTAGCAGAATGGATACAGAAGTACCCCATACCTAACGACATGCAATATCCAGCAACAATAGAGCCTTACGAAGGGAAAGGCAGTCCCGAACACTTCTTGCAAGAATTCACGTGGATGGCCACCGTGTATTGATGGAATGACTCATTATCGTGCAAGGCATTCGAGTGGGTACTCAAGGGGGATGCTAGAGAATGGTTTTATAACCTGCCAAAGGCTTCGATCTCTAGCTTTTCAGACTTAAGGGAAAAGTTCAAGCTGCACTTCGGAAGAGGAGAAGCTCAAGTCCGGTCTTGCATTAATGTCCACAGCATAAAACAAGAAGAAGGTGAGGATACAAGGAGTTACATAGCAAGATATAGTAAGGAAACCCACAAGATGCCTATGCTCCCGGAAACTCACAGAATCTCAGGCTTCATCCACGGATTCCGAAGCCCATTTATGGCCAAATATTTGACTAAGGGTACGAGCCAAAGCGCATGCGTGGTTAGACAACCAGGATATTCTTAGAGGAAGAGTTGAAGCTGAGGAGTATCTCTACCCGAAGGATTGCAAAAGAGTGCTAAGCAGAGCGTCCGACCTCCTAAGAAAAACTGGAGCTAAAATTGGTTCGCAGGAGGAAAAAACATTTCACAGGGCTATATGAACAATACCGAGCTACCTCCCCATCAATTGAAAGTAACTAAAGTATCTTTGGAAGATGAAACAAGCAGTGAAGATGTCAATCAAATCAAGAAGGCCCCAGAGGGGAGTCAAGCAAGAGATAAAGGAAAAGGGGTGATAATAGAATAAGAATCGAGAAAAACCAAGGCCTCAATAGATGGAATAATAAGCACACCCAGACCCAAGGGAGTAGAGAAAGAACAGAGTATGAAGATGGAGGAAGACCACCTAACTCCCAAAACGCAGGCTGAAGAAGTACTCTACAAGGCAAACAAAGACCAATTTAGGGTAATTCAGAAAACATTTGTTAGATGGTAAATGTGGATAAGTTGCTCTTTTAGGTTTAATAAGAGTCTTCGTTTTTAGGAATTTATGTAATCACTATAGTGATTTATGAATTTTTATTTTTTAGGTTATATAATGACCTTATCTACCATTACGAAGGGTCGCTCCCTATCGTTCTATCTATTTTATCGCATGCATACAAAGACATGTTGAACGGGCTAAAAAAATGTGTGATGAGGGACGCCTACACAACATAAAGCCCACAAATTGTGAATAAAAGATTAATATCTATCGCAATAAGACATGCACTAACGAAAAACAAAAGACATGGAATAAATGGCGATTGCCTTTGATACCATGCAAAATACATTTGGCTTACGAAAACATGGAACTACGAAGGGAAGTCCTTCGCGACCATGTAAATATGAAACACCTTAGGAAGATCCTTCAAGACTGTACAACACAATGGTCTAAAACGAATAAGCAAACAGCAAAAAGAGCAAGTGCCCCTAAAGTTAATGCCAAATAAAATCCTAAACATTGTTCAAATTCAAGAAGCACATAAATTAGGGTGGCCAACACAAACCACCCACTCATCACAATATGAAAATATTGTCTAAAACGGGCACACAGGCCAAATTGTTGATTCAATAAAAACTTCAAACATGTGAAACATCCTCAGGTTAAGCTTGAGAAGTATGAGTACCGAAAACGACAAGACCAGAGGTTGGCACAGCAACGGAAACAGGGAGAGTCTTCTCTGGATGGATATTAAGAAGTGATTCAAACGACGCCATGGGGTCTGCAGTAAGTTTCTTGACGAAAGGAAATTCGGCACTCCGGTAATTATCTATGGCCACATTAATAGCATCTGCACGGTAATTCTTCCTTTTTCTCCTCTAACAACTTCTTTACCTCAGATCCTACACCCAACAGATGGTTTAAACGGACAATGATCTCAGCATCCATCACACCCCTCTGATGAAGATGATCTTTGTAAAGCTGAGCAAAATCTCTAGTCTCCATCCGGCAAATGTCAACTTTGAAGGTAACGAAAAAACAAATAAACTATCATATACCATACACGAAGGACAAGAAAAGGAACTCGAAAAATAAGAAAGTAGGGCAAAAAAATCTTACCATAAGCACCCGATTTTTCCTGAGCAACCTTCCTCTTCTTCTTCGAAGTGTTATCAGTTGATGGCACCTCTTTATTCCTCCTACGAAGACGAGTAGCCACACCTTCAACAGTAACATTAGCTTTCCTCTTTTGGCCACCAGTTACAGTAACTTCATCACTGACATCAATAGGTGTCACAGTATCTCCCCGAGATGGAATAGGAGTATCAAATGCTGACCCAAGATTAAAAGGAACACTTTCTTCGACTTTTGGAGTATAATCAACAGAGGATGGTGCATGTGAGGAAGAACCGGAAGGCTCTTCCCCAGCACGACCACCCTTTCTTACGAAGTTTTGAAAAGACATATCTGCAAAACATATAGAACATAGCAGAGTGCATAAGTCATTTACGAAAAATTCAAA
The DNA here is from genome assembly GCF_010389155.1 of Erigeron canadensis. Lineage (NCBI taxonomy): Eukaryota > Viridiplantae > Streptophyta > Magnoliopsida > Asterales > Asteraceae > Erigeron > Erigeron canadensis. The sequence continues at coordinate 31,291,644 of NC_057761.1, read as the reverse complement.
GAAAATTGAAATTCTTCCACTCACCATCCAACTCATCTTCACCAGCAGGCAATGTACTGATGACTTTGGCTTTGAACAAGACATTATCTGGGTACGACACAACTAAGATGGGATCTTTAATGATATTCCTATATAACACCTCCGAATACCCGTCATCAGGAACGAGATCTAAATTCTTTTTCAGCACATTCAGGTTTCTTTTATCTACCAAAACACTATAATCTTGGGGCAAAAGGTCAACACTTATAAAAATAAACCTATTTTTCCAATCTCTTATATCTACACCACCAGTACCCTTAACAAAACAAGAATTCTCCTTAGCCCTAGTTGTTATAGTAACCCATTCCCCTGCATCACAAGCATACATAAACTTCCTAAACAAATCTACCGATGGTTCACTCCCATAGGCACGACATAATACCTCAAATGCTATGATTTTTGAGTGACCCTGAGGATGCCAATGGGAGAAGTGATTACCATAGTATTTCAACACAGAAAGAAAGAAAGGGGTAAAGGGATACCTAACACTACCATGAGAAAAGGATTTCAGATATAAGCGAATATAACTGTCGGGAGGATATAGTATGTTTTGACCATGATCTGGTATTCTACAGGAACCAATATGACTCGGAAAACATTTATTTGCAAACCCATCCAATTGTTTTTGAGTAATAGAGGAAAAAGTTGTTTCTATCCCTACCTTCGACATCTAGTTAATTTCAGAATAAAAAGAAATAAATTACCTGATGAAGAAATAGAAGGGACAATGTTGATTGAAGTTGAAAACCCTTGAAACTGGAAACGCGAAATCAAGGGAGCACAAAGGGCGAAGTTAAGAAGAGAAAGTGGGAGAGATTTAGGGAAAGGTGAATCTTTTTTTTTAAAATTTTGAAATCGGTCAAACCCTTTCAAAACAATCTAAATATTTATTTCACTTTTACCCCCTCCGCATATAGTCACCGACCTTCAACCCTTATTGATTGTCAAACATTTCTCAAAAAACCTCTTTCTGAGCAATTTTACTACACAAGTATACGAAGCCCCTTCGGGTGAATATCCCGCCCTTTGAAGATTTCTCAAACACAATGAAGACGAGATTGAAAGAGAAGTCTAACATCATAGTCCGTAGAGGCCTATAATATTATACTGGTGGGCTTGACGATGTACCCCTCCGAATGACCATACGAAGGACTTGTTAAACAAAGACTCCTTATGAAAGATAACTATTCACGAAGCGCATCAGCAAAAGGACTTATCAAGGAACACGACTAACATAAATCTCTTTTAAGTTAAATACTATCAAGTCATTCAAATTCGGAAGAGATAAAGATATCTCCTAAAATTAAGCAAATCGAATATATACATGATGAGTGGATAAGTGCTATGGAGGAGAAGTAGGGATAAAATCCCAAGGACTCTTCTAAGATCCTTCTCTACAAAGGAGAAGAATTTCCATATAAATACCACACAAGCCGCTCATGTAATCTCACCTAACAATCGTCATTAAAACCCTAATACCACGATTGACTGACCATCACGAAAGTCGGATCATAATCTGATTATCATCATCAACATCAGCCTCCGATTGGCGTAAAGGTATAAATACCTACCTGCAGGGAATCGCCAACAAGCCCAAGGAAACCTTTTAGGTTTTCTTTCCAAACGACTTTCAATCTAGTAACCCTCGGCGTGGTTTGGTGCACAATCAATTAACATATATGCACACTATACCATCTACGTCAATGTTTATTAATTATCAATGTCAATTAAAAAACATTGAAACATCAATTCAAAAGTATTAGTCCCAACTATCACTAGATGGGTGCTGAAGACACCTCTATGTCGATGGTGAGTGAACTTTGCAACACGATCAATTAATCTGGATGTGACCAGTTTAGTTTGATCGTGTACCAGGTTAACTGGAATTAAGTATTAAAGTGACAGAATGTTAATACATGCAATAATATAAATGACGAGCATATAAACTGGTGAGACAATATGTAATTTTCAAGTGTATTTTATTTATTACTGTTTAAATAAAATACAAGGTTGTTGCGGAACCAAGATAATACAAGAATGTAAATATCCTAACAACCCATGAATTACAATTGATCTAAACTTGGAAATTCTCCTAAACAATCGAAACACTTAGAGTTGTGAAATGTTTCTTTTTGCGATTGAGAGAATATTGCACAAGTTCACCAATATTGCAGAATATTTGTATTTGCAAAGTTATTGAAACAGCTTGTGCAAGGACCTCTATTTATAGTCGAAGATTGAGCATGGGGATCTCAACTTCGATGTACAAATATGGTTGACAGCACACAAAAGTATTGTTTAAATAATCCTTTGTGTGTGTTAAATAAAGTAAGACAAAAGGTTACTTTATTCAACCACTCTACATCTTTGTATCTTTATCCAAAGACAATATCATTGTCCGGTTAAAAGGATGTAGAGTAAAAAGGTCCTCCTCGTAATCAGTGTAAAGCTTTGTAAGAGCATTTACACTGGAGGATTCTCCAGTTGATTGATCTGGTAGATTGTCAACTGGGCTTCGCTGCCATTGCCAATCTCTATTTTCCATTTGTTGTCTTTGACTTCAACTGGAAGGTCTTCAGATTCTAGTCGTCTGATCTCAACTGGAGGAAGTCATCAGTTGCTAAACCTGTACAATGCAACTGGACTTCTAATATTTCGGACAATTCCTCATGCTCTCCAGATGTCACTGGAGAGCTCCAGTTTAGTTAAAACTGGACCTAACAAATTCCCCCTAATTGTCCTGAAATATTGTCAAGTATTTTCAAACTTGTTTCTATACAAGTTTAAGTTTGAAATACTTGAATTTGATAAGACCTATTAAGTTTCCAAGACATTTTTATAGATCATCAAATGTCTTGGATTTTGTTTTAAGTGTTTGTAGATCTTATCAGATATCTTACTTGTAGGTTACAATCTGGCAACTTGTATATACATACAATTTCAAATAAATTACAAGAGAGTACACAAAATTACAAGCAGATAATAGTTAGAAGGAAAACTTAAACAGATGGCCCTTCGCCAGTTTTCCTTCTCTTTGAGACTGATGAAATCGGCTGAGTATCCTCAGGATCAAGGCCTAATCTTTCTTCAATGTTTTCCTTGAACTTGATGAGATTTTGCAATACATACTCCCAGCCTCTTTCAACTTTATTCTTCCTCTGCCTCCCCTCCAACAGCCTCAACATCTCAACATGCTCGGAATGACCATACTGATTGACATCCGGGTTCTCAGTAGTCCTTTTAGGTCCACCAAAGTATTGTACCTCAACAACAAAATGCTTGGCACCAGGCTTAATTGAAACCTTAACATCAGTAATCCTGCCTCTATTGTGCCTTCGACGCTGTACATCTGACAAATATGTGCGAGCTTCAGATTCATTTGTCAGTTTGATTTTGCTCGTGCTCAGCTTTTGTGTAGCAGCTCGAATATCATCTGTTGTGGGTTCACATGGTTCTACCCAAGTCCTCAGATTTGCATCTCTTGGTAAGGCCTTTTGTTTTCTTCCTTTGGACTTGGGTGGATTCAACACTTTGGTGACCGCCTTCTTGACCTGCTCAGTTCTCTTGAGAATCCCTTCAGATCTGATCTCTCTGGCCTTTTCCACCGATACATTCAAACACTTTGCATCCAGTTCAGCCTCATCATCCTGGTAGTGTTTGTCCAGTTCTACTTCAAGCATCTCCTTCAGTGCATTGACTATTCTTGTATCTTCTTTGATCTTCTTGTATTCAACAAGTGTCAAGCCAAGGAGTTGAGCATCAGTGATATCAACAAGAGGGGTTGGAAGATTTTTTCTTGATTCAAACTGGTTTGCCTTCATTTGTTTCTTCCTTTCCTTGACCAGGTATCCCACTCTTGCTAATTTCTGGCTCTCGCTTTCAGTAACTGGAGGCAACAAATCGACATTGCCAGTTTCCAACATTGGTGCATCGGTGGCTGGTTCCAAAGATTCATCAGCAATGGCCTTTCCCTTGTCAACACTCCCTACCACCACATCATCAAACACCTCAAACCCTTGCTCACCAGCCTCAGTACTGGTAGCCATCACAATCTCCTTCCCTTTACTTGAAGTCTTCACAAGAGTGTGAGGGGCATGTACCGACCTTTCCCCCTTGGCAGCATCTAGTCCCTGCCTGATGGCTTCAAAATCAGCATGACTAGAGGGCAGGCGATCTAGAGGCTGCCATGATTGCATTGTCTTACACTCTTTGAAGACTCCACAAAGCATGCGAACTGTCCTCCAAAGATGATTTATCTCTTGAGATTGAGTCATTACATTTCCACTTGTCTGCTCTTGACTCTTTAAAATTTGTTTGAGAATGGAGAGATCATCTGAAGAGAGCCCAGTTGCAGGGACTTCCTGAGCACTGTCAGGCTCAACCGCCCTTCCTTTGCCAACTTCAGTGGTCAGATCAGATATGGCAGTTGAATGTTCAGACACTTTGCTAGCCAGCGTATCCAGACTGCACCTCAACCGATCAATCTCAGATGTTATTGGAGTGAGATCGACCTGGGGCACTGCAATCTTGGTGATCTCAGATATCACCTTTTCTATCAAGTTACTCTCACTGGCAGCCAAAGTTTCTTCGATCTTGAGACCCACTGAAGAGGCCAACCGACTCCCAAGCTCTGTCACATCTAGGCCAGGTTTGCTACACAGCTCTTGCACCTGCCTTTCCAGATTCTTAATATCAACCTCTGAAGATCTGACAGTATTGTTCAGCAGGTTGGATATTGAGGATGTGACTCCAGATTGAGTCAGTGCGAATGCCTCCCTTAAAGATATTGCCAATTGATTGGAGGATTCCACTAACTCGTTCAGCTTGCCAAACACCAAGTCCTCATTAGCAGAGAACTTGTTAATCCCCAGGTCAACCACTTTAATATTTTGCAGATGATCCTTGTGGTACCTGGAGAGGGACTTGGTGTTCTTCTCCAGTGTCTTTTGAATCTCTTCCACCCTCGCAAGAAGGTTCGAGAGATCGGTTTGAAAAGACACGAACTGGCTGTCCAATGACGGAGGAGAAGGTGTCACTGGACCAGCTGAGAAAGCTACAGGTGCAACTGGACGAGGTATGACAATATCTGGTTCTCCAGTTGCAGTAGCATCAGTAGAGAGAAGAGGAGGGTTGTAGAAATGAAAGGAAGAGATTCAATGTGGCGTTCATGCTGAGAATGCTCAGGTGTGAACGACGGCGACGGTGGGGTTAGGATGTGTCTATTTCTAGGCACACCCATAGAAGAAGGTGATTGGCGAGAGGTGAATATTGGAGGTATTTCTAAGCTTTGTACATGAGTTGGGGAAACTGAAACATGTGGTTCTTGGGGTTGACCAAGGAGAGAAGGGAGCTGATCAAGTATAGTCGCATCAGCCATCTCCTGGTCAGATTCTGTCTCAGATGAGTCCGAAGACTCAAGCTGAAACACACCCTCATTTATGCCAAGATCCATAAATGTTGGGGGTGGCTGAACAAGTTGTTCAGACTCCTGATGACCAGTTTGAGTTGCCTCAATGGTATCATCAGTTTGAGGATCCGTTGCCGAAGCATCTTCTCCCTGGACAGAGGTGACTGGTGCCTCAACCACAACTGCTCTATCCTCAGTTGCAATATCATCGGCAGCGGCTTCAGAGACCACTATCACAGATTGTGACTGGTCAGGTGCAGCAAGTCCAGATCTTGATCTCCTGCTTTTAGAGGATCTTCTTGCTTTAGGAACTGCCTGGACTCCTGCTTCTGCCACAGTTACAACTTCAGTAGACGAACCGGTGGGTCCCTCATTATTTTGAGGCCCGCCCAGTTGCCTTTCTGATTCACCAGATTGTGGTGCATCAGTTTTAGAGAATGCAAAATCATTCTCGGGGACATCTGGACTTCATCAGAAGTGGACACCAGGTTGTCCAGATTCCTCAACAGTTCTGGCACAGAGAACGAGGATTGCGTGTTGTTGTACTCGTCTCTGCCCAGAATCTGAATAAAACAAAGGGACAGAAACCTTGAAAAGGGAACACAAGGACCCCTGTTACCCTTTAACTTGAATACCAGGCTTCTGAACAAAATGCCTGCAAAATCCACCCTCAGCCCATTCCAAAGGCAGTACGCCATTTCTGCCTGGAAGGAGTTTATCTGGTCCAATCCACCAGAACTCCCTCCCAAACTTTCCACCAAGTGGACCATAAAGAACTTCCAGGATGGTGAAAGCCCCTTCATTGTAATGGACCCCTTGGTCTTCAACACATCCCCCTCCACCATCTCCTTATTTCCCATATCAAGGAAGACCTGGCGGAAATTGATATTGGAGGAAATCACCACTGGAGTTTCATTATGTCTCCAGTAGTTGAGGTTAAGGGCTTCCCTCAACGTTCCAGTGGTGATGGTACACGGGACTGACCCATCCTTTAGAGAAAAGGAGATGGATGAGCAGTCCTCAGAAAGAGAGGCAGTGTACCAGAACTCACACAAGTAATCATGGAATAGCTTGTGTGGATTCAAAGAGAAGGCATCGCTGAGGGGAGAAATCCGAAGAAAGGATTGGATTCTCCCGATAAGAGAGTCAGCGGCCTGGAGCCCTTGAAGAGATGCCATTGGATTATTTGGATTTAGTTTAATAAGCTTAGAGCTTATGGGAGCACCAGTGGCACGATTAACATTTTGTGATGGAATGTACTCAGCAGTGAGTAGATTCACATCACGAGAACGAGATGAAGAAGAAGAAGATTTAGGAGCCATTTGTGAATTTAGATTTAGGGTTTTGGACTTAAAGAAGAAAGAGAGAAAAGGATCTCGAATTGTGAATGATTGAAAGAGTAAATGAAGGAATTTTGAGAGAAGTAAATGAGACGGATATATTGGTGGGGGTATATATAGGCAGTAAAAATATTGCCAAAATATATACGAAAAGATATTTTAGTCTCCAAAAGTTTGAAATAATTTGTAAAAAGTTATTTTCCAAAATTTTGAGAATTCAAAAATATTTAATACTTCCCATCAAGCATTTAATGCTACGACGGCTGGTATTCCCATTTACCCACTAACTTCACCAATACCCATAAAAAGTGCAGTACATTTCGGCAAAAGTCTTGACACGTAAGACATGTCAGGTGACGTTCGTGAGTGCGAGGTTAGTACTCGAGTAACATCACGTGTCACAAGTATCCACCAAGTAAAACACAACGTTATGAAATCTGGCTGACCACCATTTTGAGACAAGACCAAACTAGCAACCAAAAGAAAATTTAGATGCCAGTTTCAACTGATACCTTCAGTTGCATTTTTCAATAATTTATTTGAAAAATATTTTGAGTCTTTTTCCCCCTAAAAATGTGATCCATTTGATCAATGACTAGTCTTTGAGTACATCAAGGCGTTCAATCTCCAACCAATCAAGGATCACCTGGACCATCCTCAACTGAAGGGCCTCTTCAGTTTAATGAGGATTTAACATACCCAGTTCACTGATGAGATGTTTAAAAGTCTTTTCATCAAGAGGTTTTGTAAAAACATCAGCTAACTGTTTATCAGTGGGGATGAAATGTATTTCAATATCTCCTTTCATAACATGATCACGAATGAAGTGATACCTGATATCAATATGCTTTGTCTTTGAGTGCATCACTGGGTTGTGAGATATAGCAATAGCACTGGTGTTGTCACAAAAGATTGGGGTTCTTGTAAATTTCATGCCATAATCAAGTAACTGGTTTTTGATCCAGAGAATCTGGGCACAGCAACTGGCCGCAGAAATGTATTCTGCCTCAGCAGTAGACATTGAGACTGAAGTCTGCTTCTTACTTGTCCAACTCACCAGTTTTCCCCCTAGGAAATGACATCCACCAGTTGTGGATTTTCTATCAATCTTACAACCTGCATGATCTGAATCTGAATAACCCATTAGATCTAACCCTGAGCCTTTGGGATACCAAAGACCAAGGCTAGGGCACCCTTTCAGGTACCTGAAAATGCGTTTAACAGCATGCAAGTGTGATTCTTTTGGATTTGCCTGAAATCTGGCACATAAACATGTTGCAAACATTATATCTGGTCGACTGGCAGTTAGATACATCAGTGAACCAACCATTCCACGATATTCTTTTTGGTCCACTGGTTTTCCATTTGGGTCAGAGTCCAAATTTAATGGAGCTGAAATAGGTGTGGTTTTTGATGGGATTGAATCAAATTTGTATTTTCTCAACAAATCTCTGACATATTTTTCTTGGTTAATAAAAATACCATCCATGGTTTGTTTAATTTGTAAACCTAAGAAAAATGTTAATTCACCCATTAAACTCATCTCATATTCTTGAGACATAATTTTTGAAAACCTTTTACACATTCCATCATCAGTTGACCCAAATATAATATCATCAACATAAATTTGTACCAGCAAGATATCACCTTTTTCTTTCAAGATGAACAAGGTATTATCTATTGCACCTCTTTGAAAACCATTTTTGAGAAGATGTTTAGTTAGAGTATCATACCAGGCTCTTGGGGCTTGTCGAAGACCATATAAAGCTTTGTTCAGTCTATATACCCAATGTGGATGCTTTTCATTTATGAAGCCTGGAGTCTGCGTAACATACACTTCTTCTTCCAATGTGCCATTCAGAAACGCACTTTTTACATCCATCTGGAAAACCTTGAATTGTAAGTGAGCAGCATAAGCCAAGAAAATTCTGATGGCTTCAAGTCTTGCAACTGGAGCAAAAGTTTCATCGAAATCAACACCTTCTGCCTGACAATAACCCTTGGCAACTAATCTAGCTTTGTTTCTGACAACGTTGCCATCTTCATCCATCTTGTTCCGGTAGACCCACCTCGTTCCAATGGGTTCTCTCTTTAACCCTGGAGGACAAGGAACAAGCTCCCAAACATTGTTCCTTTCGAACTGGTTGAGTTCTTCTTGCATAGCTTCAACCCAGCTTGGATCTGCCATAGCCTCGTCAATCTTCTTCGGTTCAATTAGTGATAAGAAGGTGACGTTCAAGCATTGATCACTTGTGGCTCTTCTAGTCTGAACCCCACTATCTGGATTGCCAATAATCTGCTCAATGGGATGAGCAGCAGTCCATTTAGTGTATTGACTAGGTTGGTGTAATACAACATCAGTGCAAGACACCTGACGATCTCCAACTGTTGCAGCAACAGGAGGAGAATCAGTCCAAACTACTTCAACTTCATCATTATTGTCAACTGAAGAGTTAACATGATTATCTTCAAACAAAGGTATCTCTTGAAGAACTGGAGAAGCTTGTAGTGGTTCTGATGTTGTTGTGGCACGCACATCAGATCCAATTACCAGTTTTTCAGGTAGGTTAAAACTGATAGAAGGATAGAATGAGGTGTCACAGAAGTTCTTCTTTACCTTAACTGGTTCCAAGACTTGGTGTTTGGAAACATTTTCTGGTGTACTAACTGATTGATGAACCTGATCAGATACACCAAAATCAACTGGGACAACTGAAGATAAATCAAGGGTTGGTCTTTTGTTGATTGCTTCATTTGATTCATCGAACGTGACATGAATTGTCTCATGTACCTTTTGGAGTCTATAATTATAAACTCTATAGGCTTTTCTAATATTTGAATACCCCACAAAGACACCTTCGTCAGCTTTTGCATCGAATTTTCCCAACTGACTGGAATCGTTTAAAATGTAAACTGGACAGCCAAATACATGGAAATATCCAACATTTGGCTTACGATTCCTGAGGACTTCATAGGCAGTCTTCCTATGTCTCTTGACATAAACTGACCGGTTTTGGGTGTGACACGCAGTTGCTACAGCTTCAGCCCAAAAACAGGTGGGAAGACCAGATTCAGATAACATACTTCTGGCAGCTTCAATCAATGTGCGATTCTTCCTTTCAACCACACCATTTTGTTCTGGAGAACGAGCTGACGAGAAGTTTTGAGAAACGCCAGTGTCAGTGCAAAATGTCTCCAATTCTTTATTCATGAATTCTGTACCGTTATCACTTCGCAACTGACAAACTTTCTTGGTAAACTTGAGCTCAATTCGCTTGATGAGAGAGATAATTTCACCAGATGCATCACTCTTTGATCTGATAAATATCACCCAACAAAATCTGGTGTATTCATCGACCACAACCAAAGTGTACCTTTTACCAGCTTTAGTTTGAACATTCACTGGACCAAAAGGTCCATATGAAGCATGTGAAGAGGTTCAGTGATGCTGAAATTCTGTTTGGTCTTGAAACTGGCTCTTTTCTTTTTGCCCATTTCACACCCTGGACATGGCTTCTCCCTTTTAAAGGAAAACAAAGGTATCCCATCAACTAGTTGCTTTCTTGACAACTTGTTAATGTTTTTGAAGTTAAGATGGGATAACCGTTTATGCCACAGCCAGTTGGTGTCCTCATCAACCTTGACATAGAAACAATGCTCTTTTGGAGTAGGCTCCATGTTCATGATGTACACATTCCCTTTTCTTGGTGCAATCATTACTACCTTCCAATCCTTGTTAAAAACAGTGCCTTGAGCAATGTCGAACAGTACCCTATATCCATCATCACAAAGTTGACTGACACTTATCAAGTTATATTTCAAACCATTTACAAATGCAACCTTAGTGAATTGAATCTGCCCATTGTCAACAACACCATATCCTTCAGTTTTCCCACTTCCATCATTACCAAATGTCACTGCAGGTCCATCACATGCAGTGAACTCTTCCAGCAGGGGCTTACATCCGGTCATAGTCCGGCCAGCTGCGCTGTCCAGATACCAAATATTTTTGTTTCGATCGCCCTGCACACCCAAGTTAGTGATCAGTTATTTTTGTGAACCCATCTTTTCTTGATGGGTCCACTGGACTTCTTCCGAGAAGTCCCATGTGCTTGACTAGGTGTTGAACTGGATGAGGAAACTGGAGGGTTCTCTCCAGTTTCTGGAATAAAAACAATTGGTTTCAGTGGAACATTGACCTCCTTTTTCTTTTCGATGTATGCTCCTTTCTGAGCAGATTGTTTTATCTTTTGTTTTTGAGGAGGAGTTTTGACAATTTGTTTTTCAACAGAAGAGGATGCACCTCCTTCCAAATTCTTAATTCTGGCAGTACAACTTTGTACCTGCCTTGACAAATTTTGGATTTGATTTTCCATTCTTACCAAAATGTTTTTTTCTTCAGGCTGCTGGCCTTTGGACTTTGGCTCAGCGGGGGTTTTAGTCTTTAGAGTTGAGGACTCACTTGACTTATGAGGTAAGGGATTGTCACCATATTCCTTTTTAACTGTAGCTTTAGCCTTCTTGGCTCCAGTTTTAACCTCAACAGGGTTGGTCTTAGTGGATTCAGATTTGATTGTGCCAGAGGAATCATAAGGTGTTTCAATTTTAACAGATTCTGGCAATTGGTGAATTGTGGGTAAAACAGCTGCCATCTGAAGATCACCAGATTTCCAGGCAGTTTTTTGAGCATCAATGGTTTTAGAAAAAGCGTCATAATTTTTACCAGATGCTTGAACCCAAGAATTAATAACCATATGTTCTTTTTCAAGATCAAATTTCAGTTTTTGGTTATCTCTTTCCAATGCCTCGTTTTTCAAATCTGACTCTTTAAGAGCCAACTGGACACTTTGCAAATCATTTACTTGACTTTTCATGTTGTTTAATTCAACCAAAACTGTTTCTAAATATCTTTCACAGTCAGTTCTCATGGTTTCAACAAATAACAAGTCATCATTCAATGATTCAGCAATATCCAATTTCAGTTCTGAATCAATTTCGATATCATAATCCCTTACCTTCTTTAAAATGATATCAACCCATCTTCCAGATACAACATCATCCTTCACCACTGGTTGTTGACTCTCCAATGCCATGAAACACATATCTCTAATCTCTTCTTCATCATCAGATGAGTCATCAGAGAGTTCCCATTTCCCTTCAGTTTGAGCCATCATGCACTTGTTCTTTTCTTTCTCATTATTTTGTTCAAGAGACATGAGAGCAATCTGGGCCTTAAGTTTCTTGTATTTGGCCTTATAATCATCAGTTTTAACAAAGTTTGGGACAATAGGACCAGTTTGGTAGTTCATCTGACTAGATCTGCATTCCTTCATGAAATGGCCTTTCTTACCACATTTATAGCAGGTAAGATTAGCCTTATCCATTGAGATTGAATTGGAAGCATTATTGGACCCATTAAATCGATTAGATTTATGCTTAAACCTATTAAAGGTTTTAGCAATCATGGCAACCAGATCATCATCGTCAGTTTCCTCACAACCATCACTGAGATTAGTGGTTAGACCAGAGTTCAAAAAGTTGTTTAACATTTCCTTCATAGAATGTGACTGGACATTCTCAGTAGATATTAAAGCAGCACAAGGTTGCCCAGAAAAGTTGGCAGCCTTGGAACTCTGAGCATGGTTTAAAGCATCTTGTTCAGCGAGTAATCTTGCTGCATCATTATCTTCAGTAAATCTGAAGGCTCCATAAAGAGAGGCAAGAGTATGGCTATGCAAGGTCTTTCCTTGTCTTAAGACAAGAACCATGTGTGCCCATTTGGATGGCAAAACATCACAGAATTTTTCAAGAAGATATCCTTATCCTTCTCCACTCCCAAGCCTCTAAGTTGATTAATTAGGCCAGTAAATCTGGTATAAGTACCAGTTAAACTTTCATTGGGAAGAGCAAAGAAGGATTCATACTTCTTGTTGAGAGCAACCTTTCTAGTGACAATGGTGTCATTTCCTCCTTCAAACTGGAGAACTAATTCATCCCACATAGATTTTGCACTTGGAAATAGCACAAGAGTAGGAATTAGTTCCTCAGGTATAGCAGAAAGAATCATGTTTTTCAGTTTGGTATCAAGATCAACCAATCTGCGATCCTCATCTGACCAATGTTCCTCAGATTTTTCCCTGGTGCCTCTTCTCCCAGTGGGGTCGAGAAGAGGGCTAACACCACTGGACATGGGTGTATATGGCCCATCCTTAAGGATTTTCAACATATACCTCTCTATCCCACCAAAATGCAAGAGCATTCTAGCCTTCCATGTACCAAATGTCTCACCATTCCCATCGAATTTGGGAACAGGAGAGTTGGAGTAATGTACATGAACGTGGTTAGCTCCAGGAGTAGGAGGAGGAGGAGGGTTAGTATTTAAAGGAGTAGCAATATTAGGATTAGATTCATTTGGACCAGAACCATTCTCACCTTCAGCAGCCATCGAAGCAGACCTAGGTTATAGAATTGAAACAATTCAACCTGCCTGCTCTGATACCACTTATTAGTCCCAACTATCACTAGATGGGTGCTGAAGACACCTCTATGTCGATGGTGAGTGAACTTTGCAACACGATCAATTAATCTGGATGTGACCAGTTTAGTTTGATCGTGTACCAGGTTAACTGGAATTAAGTATTAAAGTGACAGAATGTTAATACATGCAATAATATAAATGACGAGCATATAAACTGGTGAGACAATATGTAATTTTCAAGTGTATTTTATTTATTACTGTTTAAATAAAATACAAGGTTGTTGCGGAACCAAGATAATACAAGAATGTAAATATCCTAACAACCCATGAATTACAATTGATCTAAACTTGGAAATTCTCCTAAACAATCGAAACACTTAGAGTTGTGAAATGTTTCTTTTTGCGATTGAGAGAATATTGCACAAGTTCACCAATATTGCAGAATATTGTATTTGCAAAGTTATTGAAACAGCTTGTGCAAGGACCTCTATTTATAGTCGAAGATTGAGCATGGGGATCTCAACTTCGATGTACAAATATGGTTGACAGCACACAAAAGTATTGTTTAAATAATCCTTTGTGTGTGTTAAATAAAGTAAGACAAAAGGTTACTTTATTCAACCACTCTACATCTTTGTATCTTTATCCAAAGACAATATCATTGTCCGGTTAAAAGGATGTAGAGTAAAAAGGTCCTCCTCGTAATCAGTGTAAAGCTTTGTAAGAGCATTTACACTGGAGGATTCTCCAGTTGATTGATCTGGTAGATTGTCAACTGGGCTTCGCTGCCATTGCCAATCTCTATTTTCCATTTGTTGTCTTTGACTTCAACTGGAAGGTCTTCAGATTCTAGTCGTCTGATCTCAACTGGAGGAAGTCATCAGTTGCTAAACCTGTACAATGCAACTGGACTTCTAATATTTCGGACAATTCCTCATGCTCTCCAGATGTCACTGGAGAGCTCCAGTTTAGTTAAAACTGGACCTAACC